>NW_004567125.1:9167560-9184011 GCF_000260355.1 Condylura cristata | reverse complement strand
TGTTATTTAAGAAGAGTTATTAATAAGGGTAGAACTAGTAACTTATATTAGAAACAAACTAGAAATAAAAATAGAATAAATAGTAGTGCTATTGACTGCAATGCCCTGGGGATGGAAGAGATGAAGAGAGGCGCTGGAGGTGAGGAGAGAGAGAGAGAACGAGAGAGAAAGCGAGAGCAAGGGCAGGGGCAGGTAAGGAAGGCGGGCGGGGCAGCGGCTCCTCCCGCCTCTCCGAGCTTCCCTCCTGGGAGGCTGTGGTTCTGCGAAAGCATCGGCGGGGTCCAGGCGCCAGCAGCTCCACGCTGTTCTGTTGGAGAACGGGGACCGCGGCTCGCAGAGTTGCGGGGCACTGGGCGCAGGAGGGGTAGATGCAGGAGCCTAGGTAGGTGCAGCCAGTGAGGCAGTGCAGGTGGGGACGCGGGGCCAGGTTTCCAGAACCCGCTCTGCCCAGGCCGTGCCACGCGCGCCGCGGGAGCCCGCTCACCCGCGCCTGTTGTTTCCACAGAGAGGACGCCGTGGCGCCCGGGTGTAAGGCCAGCGGGCGCGGCAGCCGCGTCACCCAACTCCTGGGGTACCCGACGCAGAACGTCCGCCGCTCCCTGCGCCGCCAGTACGCGCCCCCGCCCTGTGCGGGCCCCGAGGACTTGGCGCTGGCGCCCCGCAACGCCGCCTGCGAAGCGGGCCCCGCCCCGGTCTACGTCAAGGTCCAGAGTGCCGAGCCCGACAGCGCCCAGGCGCCGCTGCCCCACAAGGACGGGCTCCTGGTGTGAGCGCCTCTGAGCCCCGGCCTGGGACACGCGCCCCGGCTGGGGACGCGCGCGCGCCGCTGGGACTTGCGCGCTGACTGGGACACTCGCTCGGGTGGGGACGCGCGCGCCGGCGGGGGCTGGAGGCAGCACCCTTGGGAACCGAGAGGGCGAGGAGAGAGACCCTCCCCGAAGTGGGAGGGGGCGGGAGGGCGAAGGAAGGCCGCGAGCGCCCTCTCCGCGCCCCGCCGGAGGCTCCGGGAGAGGGATAGAAGAATATTCGAGAGCACTAGGCTCCGGCCAGGCCGGGTGGCGGGGTCTGGACTGAATTGTTTTGTGTGTGAGATTCGAGCTTCGAGGCGGCAGCGTTTAGCACAATAAAGAGACTGTAAGACGAATCACTGCTGGCTGTGGTTCCACTGAGCGCTGCGGGTCGGCTCGGGTGGGGGCTGCGCCCGATACTCCCGCGTTGTCGCACCTCACCCGCCCTTCAGCTCCGCAAGCGCAAGCGGTAGCGGACAGATCTAGAAGAGGTTGTCTAATTGACCCGTTCCCCTCGGACTGGATTTGAGTTCAGAATCGTCTTTTTCTTTCTTTTCAGAAAGTCGGAAGGGTCCTGTTCAAGGAACTGGAGGGGTGGCTTGTCGGAATGGCCCCTCTGGACCGTTGTCAGCACCCTCCTTCCTCCTCATCAGTCCTCCTTACCCCCCACACCCTCCTTTTCCCGACCCTCTTCTCAGTCTGAAGATCCTTGTCTCTCCTCTGTGTGCTGGGGTTCACAGTCACCTTTAGTATAGAGAGACCTTGAAGGTTCCCTAATCCAGTCCCCGTTTAAGGGAAGGAGATTGACATCAATTGGGCACCCACTAAGGGCCAATATTTTGTCTTGAAGAATCCTTATGTTGGTCTTGTGGGGTCCTGCCCTACGCCCTAATACAGATGAAGAAACTGAAGAGAGATTAGTTTCTTTATCAAGGTCACAAAGGTAATAATTCAGATTTTGATTCAGTCATCGTTGACTAGGAAATTAAGAAATCAAGATAGATCTCAGATACTTGAATCCTTTTATATAATTCCTGGGGCATGCCGGGATATTGTAGCCTCTTGCGGACTGCATCCAGGGGCATCTCACTACTGACTAACGCACTTGGTCTCTGCCTGGGCTCTACTGAAGCCAATTCCGCCCCTCCCCCAATAGCTTGTGTCTCTGGGTTCAGCATGTGGAGAGCAGAGGCTTCTTGGTCTTTCAGTGTCCCTGGCCTGCCACAGGCTCTTGGGAGCCCAAGTACTTCCTCTTCTCTGTGTCTCTTTTCCCCATTATGGGAAGCAGGACTTCTCATTCTCCTGTTTCTATCCTGGGGCTTCATGAGGTATGGGGTTTGGGTCACCTTAAAGTGTCTGAGTTACCAGTTTCTTAACTGCGGAAGCCTGGTCACGCTAACTAGGGGCCCTTCTGCCTGTCTGGGCATTTGCAAAGCGTGTCGGCATTGGCTTTGCTGGCTCTGCCTTGTTAGTGCTTGGAAAGTCAATGGTGGGCCAGAGCACATATTTGGAGTTGGGGTGGGGAGATGGGGCTTTTGGGATGGTGGGAATAAGGGAGTGAAGGGATTGAGAGGTGAGGGAGCAGAGAAGTGGAGGAGCGCTTCTTTCTTCCTAATACAGACCACAAGCACCTGTTCACAGGACTTCCACCTTCCGCAGGGCCTGGGCCGGGCTCACTTTTGCCCTCAGGCAGGGCAGGAATAGGGTTCTTGGGGGAACCTCTCCTAGTCTGAGGCACCTTCTGCAAGGTGGAGAGGGACAGAGGCAGCCAGCTACAGCTACAGTGGGTCAGTGGATGGCGAGATCATCCCCTCCCAGGACCAGGGAGCTGCTGGAAGCAGCCTCCATGGAGCGTGACAACAGCCAGGTGAGGCAAGAGGAACTCATTCAGAAGCTGCTAGAGATTGTAGAGTGGCTTTGGAAGCCATTTCCTGTCTGGGTGACACAGCAAGGAGGCCATGGGAGTTCCTAAAGTCACTGTCAGTCACTGTCCTCACACCAGGGTGAGACGGAGGGAAATTTCTGCTCCATAGATTTTTGCAGCAGGGACACCTTGGTCATTTCCATTTCTCCGTCAGGAGACCTTGTCTGTCTGGCAGTGTTATGCTCAGGTTTCGAGTTTCCCGAAGGCCACCAAGGAGTCGATTCCGATGCAAAGCTCACGAGTGTCTTTATCGCAAGCTCGAGCCTGGGTTCCCAATCTGCACCAACGCAGCAGCCGAAGTTGAGAGCCCGGAGCTCAGGGAAGGCAGGGTTGTTATTACAAAAGAGGGGAGTTCCAGCCCAGCAGTACATTGATTGGTTGACATTGAACAAAGGTGTCTTGTCTTAACCTGGTTGATCTATGCATGTAGGATGTGACCTTCACTACTTGGCCCTCATACCTTAGGACATCTGGTGCTTTCCTGATATGTTCTGGTTACTTGTCCACTTGCTCATTGGCTGTTGCTACAGGATGAGCAAGATTAGGACATTTACAGTTAAACTCGGCCTTGGCGCCTTGTTGATAACCGAAACTGAGGCCTGGCTGGTTCAGAAGCATTCTGAAGCCTGTCATGGCATCAGTCTGGTCTTTCAGCGGCAGTGGTGGTGGTTAAGGTTTAGTAGTTGCTTGGTGAGTAGGGTTGGCAGTAGGGGGCAGGAAAGCCCTGGTTTGTAGCCTTGGCCATTTCTGTGACACAAATACCTCCACGGTGCCTGATTTTGAACTACCTGCGTGGGCTGGGAGGCGTGGGCATTAGCATTTGGCTGTGGGCAGCAGTGAGCTGGGGTAGAATAGTTAGAAAGTGATGCGCCTGCGTACTCCCCTTTTGTTTAAATCGTCTACTAAACTGTGAATTTGTATTATTAATGCTCCATCATGGCTGCTTTTAACCACTGGTGAGCAAAATTTGGGCAGAGCATGTCCATGGCAGAAGGCTGCAGGCTTCACCCCTCCTGCACAGGGAATCTCAGGGCAGTCCTGAGTCCTGTTTTCCTGTTTTCCACAGAGACTCAAACAACACATGGTCAGCTGTCTTCCTTCCACGGCTAGTTCCGCCTCCTGTATGTGGGTGGGGGGGGTGCCCCCTTGCTGGAAATGAATTCAACTTTCTCTGGTCACTGAACAATCTAGATAATTTATATGTCCTCAGAAATCACGGAGAGCTTACCTGGCATCTGCAGAATTTCTGTGAGCTTTGCTTCCCAAGGCAGGCAGACCGGGAAATGTCAGCAAAGGATGTCTGAGTCTATCCCGATTCCATTTCTCTGATTGTCTCTCTGAGTTTTGGAAGTCAGCCTCGAGAATCCCCCTAAGCTACAAATTCTCAGGATGGTGGGTGCTACGGAATCCCAGACTCTCTGTCTATGTGTTTCTGTTAGAGTAACTTTTTTTTTTTTTAAAGATTTATTTATTTATTCATACAGAACTGGGGTACAGGCCAGAGATGCGGAGGGTGAGAGGATTCACCAGAGACAGAGTGGGGTGCAGAACAGGCAGATCGACGAAGTACACTGCTGAGGGGAGCAACGGGCGGGTCAGGAGAAGTCTGCCACGCCATGTGGTCACCTCCGGGGCAGGCGGGAATCAAACTCATGCGGAAGTGGCTTAAGCTTCTTTGTGCAGTGCTTTAACCTGTTGCGCCACCAGGGAGGGCCTAGAGTAACTTTTATTAGCAAGCGCGTGGCCTGCTGCTTCAGTTCCTCTCGCCCAGGTCAGAGGGCAGAGAGTTGGTGACTGCGGTAGGGATTGACAGTTTACCTGCTCACTGGAAACCATGAAAGGTTGGGGACGATTGCTCTTCCAGACTCATAAAATTGCTGGGCTGCTGCGACACAGGTAGCCGCCTCCTTGAGGCAGCACTGATGGGTCTTCCTCGCCCCCCTTAAGTGTCCTAGAGCTTCGGCTCTGTGCCCACCCAGCTCTGGGAGTAGCTGAGACCTTTATGCCTAGGATGGAGCAAAACCAACTCTGTTTAGTCCCGTGGTCAGAATGGAAGGGACGGCGCACCCACAGATGAGGGACAAAGTGTAGGAGCTCTGGAAAGCCTGGTGGGGTCATGGCGCCCGCCGGAGGTGTCTCTGTGGCGGTCACTGCAGCCTCTCTGGATGCTGTTAGGAGGCTGGAAGAGGAGGAGACTGAAGTCCTTGACAGAGGCAGGAAACGAAAAGAGCAGGACCAGTGAGGCTGCTGAGCTTATCTTTCTAGGGACTGAATTTTAGGTCAAGGTGGACCCTGGTGTGAAAAGGGAGAAAAGAGGGAGGAAGGACGAAGGTGACTTGTAATAATACGTGATTTGGTAATGTTCATATGCAAAGGAAAAGGCCCAGTTTTATTTTAAATACAGTTTTCTTTCTTTTTTTCATAACATCAATGCAAAATATTTGATTTTATTTTTTAATATTAAAAGTTCATTATTATTTTTAATTAATCAATTTTTCATACATCATTGTAGTCCCCATAGTTCTCCTACCACCACCTGTGAAACATCATCATATTCCCTTGTGCTCTTCCCTCTGCTGTATGGACCCCCTTCCTCACTTTCCTTTGCTGTATGCCTCAGCTCCATGGTCAGCTCACTGATTTTGACTTCTTGACCTTTTGTTTGGTTTCTCTGTGTTCCAAAGATAAGTGAGGCCATCTGGTATTTATCTTTTTCCTTCTGACTTATTTTGGCTAGCATAATCTCTCCCGGCTCCATCCATGTTGCCACAGTTTATCTTTTTGACTGCTGAGTAATATACCACAACTTTTGATCCATTTGTCTATTTGGGGGCATTTGGGTTGTTTTCTTATTTTGCTTTTGTATAGTTGCATTATGTATAGGGGTGCAGGTTTCCTTTCTAATTAGTGTTTTTGTGTCCTTTGAGTGGACTCCTAGGAGTGGAATCGTTGGGTTATATGGTAGATCCATTTTTAGTGTTCTAAAAATACATAGCCTTGCATAGTGGCTGGACCTGTTTACATTCCCACCTGCAGTGTAAGAGGGTTCAGGATGCCTCAGATTAGGAGCTGGGCAGGTTGGTTTGGTTAACAGTTCCCAAATTCTCAGTTTCTCTCTCTGTAAAGTGAAATGGAACTAGGACTGTTTTGTGTCAAGTGCTTATTGTGGAGCCTTGTGCACAGTGGGGATCAGCAAAGGTTGCCCCCCAAGCCCTGTTTGTAATATGTAATTTTATCTCCTACAGGAGGGGAGACCCTGATATGTAGGTCCAACTCCACAGAGGTGGGGGTCCACTGGGTGGGGTGGAGTCAGTTGGGTGAAGCCTGGGGATTGAACTTGGAGGAGGCCCATTAGCGGGGGAAGGAGGCCAGGAGCTTTGAGAACAGCAGGTAGAGACCTAGTTGAGAGCCTGGCCTTGCCTCCGAGTCCTGGAATTCATGTGTTAATACTCACAGCAGCTCATTAGTAATAGTGACACTAATAATGACAGGAAGCACCTGATACAAGTGGGGTGGGGTCACAGAGTCGCCTGGAGACTAGTACCAGAAGCCATTGGGCACCTCCCCTTCAGGGCAGAGGGCAGGTCCACTGGGCAGGTCTCGTGTTCTGGACTAACAGGACTTGAGGAAGCTCTTCCCCGTGCAACATGTACGTTTTATAAACACTTGAGGAAACACCAAGTTTGTGATCACTGCCGTTTAAACGGAGCGGGGGATTCCTCTTCTGGAGCCTCACTTGCTGATACACGTTGCTCCTGAGAGGAAATTGGACTCCTTGTTTAAGACCCACCAGGCCTTCCAGGAGTGAAGGACACTGTCCCAGAACGTGGGGAATGTGGGTAACCCCCCTTCTGCCTCCTGGTCTCTCCATCTGATATGCCAACACCAGAAATATGCCCTGGCAGGCTTCCGCCACATTTACAGTAGCTGACCTGCTAGGTCAACAGATGCCTCAAGTCCTTCTGGGCCTGGCCCACCATCTTCCCATCCTCGGGTATGGAGACTCCGCCTCCTGCGTCTTCTGTCCCTCTCAGAGAAGGCCCAGAACCCACTCTCCTCCCCTTGTCCTGCTCTCCTGCCTGGGCGACAGCAACAGTGTCCCCACTCATGTCCCTGCCTCCTCCTTTCCACCTGCTTTGTTAACCAGAGTGACCCTACAACCCTGCCGTGGCTGCCCTTGTGCTCAGAGCCTGGGGGTGGGGAGGACCAGCCTTGTCTCTTCTCCCTGCTCCCTCCCTTCCTCCAGCAAGCTCACTGGCCCCTTTTTCTGGTACTCCTTGGGGTCTGAGGCCCTGATGACAGATCTCTCCCATGGGCCTCCCAGTGGCAGAATCATGACCTCTTCCAAGGTTGCTCAGCTCCTGCCTCACTGAGGCCTTTAGGACGGCAGGGCCCCCTACCTGTTCTCATTGTCCCCTACAGAGCACTAAAAGGCAGTATCATTGATCTGTCACAATTATCCACACTCCCTCCTCCCCCGCACACCCCCACCCCTGCCACACTGTACTGTAAGCTCCACAAAACACAACAGGGACCTGTGTTTTATTCATTGTTTATTCACTCAGCTCAAAAAATAAAACAAAAGCAAAAAATCAGGGATGAATAGGTGTTCAGTAGGTATTGATGTCAAGGACAGTGCTTCATGGTCCCAAGATGGTTCCCCACCCTTATTTCCCACAGACTCTGTATATTTCAGGGTTTTTGGAGCTGGGAGCAGGGCCCCAGGCGGTGGCAGGGTAGCTGACGCAGGGACTTATGGGCCTGGAGCAGTTGGGGCTGATTTGCTGTGAGCCTCCTCACCCCATCCCCTAAGACATCTTGCAGCCTCTGGGCTCAGGTTTGTGAGGAAGCTTCAGCCTCTGGAATGTAAAAACCCACCCAGCTCAGGTGTGCACCAGCTGTCTGGGTGGGAGAATGAGGCACAGGGGAGGGTGGCTCTCCTTCCTCACACTGATTGACATTTGGGTTAGTAAATGTTGCAATGTATGAATTTACCTCTCCTTAACTAGCATTTTAACCATAAAAATGGTCATTTTCATATGACTCAAGCCAATACAATTCAGGGCTCAGTTTCCAGATGTTTGATTCCTTTGAAAGTCCATTCTTTGGTAATTAAGGGTGAATGAATTTCACGTCATCCTGAGACTGGCCTGCTTCTCTTTCTGTATTTCCAGTTTGGGGAAGTCCATCTGCCTGAGTTGGTCAAACCCTTTGTCCCTACAATTGCCCTTCACCCCAAAGCCTTGACTTGACCCTCCTTCTAGCACTTAGATTTTTCTTGAATCCACCCGCTTCTTTTGCTGGGATTAGGCATTCTCCACACAGACACCAGCATGAACTTAAAATGCATCTGATCATGTCATTTCCTTCTAATAACTCTTTGGTGACCTCCTTTTACATTTTGAATTAAATTTTAAATCTTACCGTGTCCTACCAGAGTGGCACGATCTGACCTCTGCCACGCTCTCCTCCCAGAACCCCCTGCTCATCACCCTCTGCCAGGGGCCTTCCTTCAGATTCACATGCACTGGATCCTTCCAGAAGGGCTTCTGCGTGCTACCCCATCTTGTTTGTTCTGCCTGCTTTCCCTGAGGCCTCGTACAAAGGCTGCCCTGTGCCAGCTGTGTTTTGCTCCCTCATTATTCTTGCTCACAGTTTTCTGTTCTATTCCTCTGTAAAGTTTAGCCCATTTTTAATTAAACATTTGTGTGTTTTGTTTAATATCTGTCTCTCCTGCCTGGACGGCAAGCTTCCTGGCTCCCGGGAAGGCTGTCCTGCTCACAGAGGTCTTCTTAGCCTCTAAGGCAGTGGCTGCCCATGAGGGGTGTGAGGAGGTCGCGCCACTGGGGTCCTTTAGAAAATGGGGGCTATTTTCTGGTTAGACCTCTGACCCACTTGCCCACTTGCTTGCTCTGTTTCTGGCTGCAGTGAGGACTGGGGGTTTACTCTCAGCCTTGGGGAGGTGTCAGGTTCAGGAGGGGTTGAAGATCATGCGAAAAATGTCCAGGGGGTTCCCCATACACAGACCTGCCGAATACTGGTGATGATGAATCAAGCCAATAAATGGTTACATGCAATACACCCTGTCCTCCCACTTTGATGCTATACTTTCAAAATGAACTTCAAGGAGAGGTTTGTGCTCAGATACCTTGAGCTTTTGGGGTTTCCTACCAGAAACTGGCGGCACAGGTTGGGTAGGGCCTTGCCCCAGGACTGAGGCCAGATCTTATCTCTCTCTCTCACACCATGACGGTACATTAGTGTCCATGTACCTGTGCTGGCTCCATGTTTCAGCCCCAAAGTGATGCCCAGTGCCCCGAGTTCCTTCAGAACTGGGGATGCATTATAGGCAGCGTGGACCACTCATGGGAGGATGAACCTGAGAGGGGCTTGTGCAAGTTCCAGGATTCCCATTTGGACAGGATTTCTGGGATCCTGAGTTTCTAGAAGAAGAGGATTCTAGAAGTGGGAGAGTGAGCTCCTGGACCACAGCGTGGAGGAGAGCTAATACAGGCCTGCATCATGGCCTAGGATGCTGGCCAATGTCCGTTCTTTCTGGATACAGCCTCCAGAAGAATCTGCTCTTCATGGACTGATTGAGGCTCTCCTGTTTCCGTCTGGCCTTTGGTGCAGAGCATCCTCTCAGGGGCATGCAGCTGAGAACTCTGCCATTTCCACTGACTACTCAGGCCCAGGACACCAGGTGAACTGGCCCGAGCTCTAGGTCTGCTCTCCTTGACCCTCTTCCTGGAGTGGACTGGTGGGAGCAGCAGGATGCCTGGTCTTCTCGAGTCCAGTCAGGCTGAGGGTGAAGGACCCCGAAGGTGCAGGATTGAGTGTGTTAGCATCATTCCAGGCACCCCATCAAGATCCTGTCCCCACCTGAGAGCCATCTACCGCTTCCCCACGCCCAGAGGGCAACCCAAAGGCACTGGCCTGGGATAGCCTGGAGTTTTGAAACACAGAGAAATGACGCCCTGGCCTTCTGGGGACTGCTCAGGAAGCCTCCAGCCACGTCGCTTCAGCCGAAGCTTACTTCAGCACAGCCAGACCATCCCCCTGACCATCCCCTCCTCCCCAGGGACCGTGCTGGGGGACAGAGGTCTCACAGGCCAGGAGATGCCTGTGTGCACACGGTGGGCCACCAGCTGTGTACCAGCTGTGTGTACCAGCTGGAACCTGTTGATTTGGAATTTTCCCACGAGGCTGTAAGCTCTGGAGGGCCACACGCCATGTCTGTGGCGCCTGTGTTTTAGGGGTGCCGTGCTCGGATATGCTGGCCAGCGAGCATATGACCCATTTCCTGTTTACAGAGTCCTGGTCCAACTTGGTTTTGTACTTGATTTTGTCAAACCAAATACCACTTCCAACAAGAAGTCCAGCAGTTTCTCCTTCCTACCCTCCAAAGGAGGCCTGAGCTAGGCCAGTTCAACCATGCTTGTCTGGAATTTGAATATCTACTGAACAATGTCTACTGAACAGAGAGAAACCAGGGCAGATGGATTCCAGGGTGCCCTGGTGAGGTCATCCCCAGGCCTTCGGGTTTTGCCCTTCCTCAGGCCTGTTTGGTGGTTAGTGTTTTATTTGGTTTGCTGAGCTGTGTATGATTTTCTAATAAATTCCTTTTATTTGACCTTAATTAAAACCAAACTTTGTTTTTGCTGCTTGAATCCAAAGAATCTTAACTGATACAGTGTTTTCCACTGTCCTTAAATATTCTAAAGAACATGATTTTTAAAATGACTATGCATTGAATTCTCTCCATGTGTGTGTCTGTGTATGCACTTGTGTGTTTTTCTGGCCATAGTAATACTACTTCCCACCAATTTCTCCTTCAATTCTGGCACGATCCCTGAGCAAAATGGTAGCAGAGACATCTAGAAAAGTTCTTCCTTATGGATGCGAGACCTGGCTTCTGACACCCTCCCCCACCCAACATGGTTCGCTTTGTTCCTTTATTTATTCACCCATTGCTTTAATTTATGATTCATTTTTAATGTTGGAAGGATCTAACGAGTTGTCTGGGCTGGGAATGCAAATAGGCTCCATCCTAGCTCCGACTCCAATCTCTGAGCCACATTAGACTCAGTGGGAAAGTATGTGGGAGGTGCTGGCTGGCCGTGTCCCGCAGTCCCAGAAGGCAGGAGTCCTGATGGATGTGCCACACGCTGGTCGATCCTGATCTGAGGCAGCTCCCACCGATAGGAAGAGCCTCATTTGTATCTAAGAGGGCATCTGCTTCAGACACTGAGGAAGCCGTCCTTCATGTTGGCATTTTTCAAGTGGTGCACAGCCCTCCTGGGTGTCTAATGGGTAGAAGGGCTCCGCGATCTGCTACGTAATCGTACTCTGTGCCACAGGGTTGGACTCCTGCATGTGAACTTTGAGGGGACATAGTCAGTTGACACTGAACAGTGTGGGCAGTGAGTGACCTGAACAGTTAGTCGCTGGATACTGGAGAACTTCCCGTGTCTTTGGGGGCACGGGCTGCTGGGTCCATCTTGCGCACAGCAGAGTTCGGGCATGCAGAGAGAAGAGATACGAGGCGGGGCTAGTGTCCCCTGTGTCACTGCCCGCAGTGTGACAGGCAGCCGGCTGGACCTCTCAGGAGGCACAGGACCTTGGTGTTTCCAGGCACAGCTGCGGCCAATCACATGCTGGTAGTGGGGTCCCTCCCTCCGCAGCCACTACACCAGGGGTGTCTCTGTTTCTATAGCTGCTCTGTCAGCACACACTTTCTTCCTTTTCCCTGGCAAGAAGGTTAGAAAGAAGGTTGGGGTGCTTGGCACCTTTGCCTTGGCCTTAGGTTTTTGACTGCTAATGGTCCATGATGCCCAGAGTACTGGGATGGGTGTGTCCTTGAAGCCCCTTCAGGCTAAGTAACACTGGGGGTGCAAACAAAGCAGGGGTAAAGAGCTTGGAACTGGCAGGAACCCCATTTTCCCCTTCCTTCTCCTCAGGAGGCCAGTCGGCACTGCTGGAGGGGCTCTCTCAGAGAGCCTTTTCTAAGGTGTTGGAGCAAAAAGGGGTGGGATTCCCCTAGACTTCATTCTGTAGCCTTTATTGATTCAAGCTGTCCCAGAAGCCTCTGCAAAGTGGCTGGTAGTGACCAGACTTTGCCTTTAAGAGGCTGAGACTTCAGTGGGAGAGAAAGTGCCGCCCTTCTATGCTTGGGATAAGCACTGGAGAGGAAAGGCAGAACACTATCTCTGAATGTGCTAGAGGAAGCCAGGAAGGCTTCCTGGAGGAGATGCACCTTGAAGATCACATAGGAGCTAGATGAATGGAGAAGAAGCTGGGTGTGTCCGGGGTTTGTTCCAGACAGGGAATAGATGGTGCAGGGTCTGACGTTGGCCCATTCTGACTGGGATCTAGAATGTAAGCTCGAGGGTCATGGAAGTGGTGGCAGAGGCTGGCAAGCAGACTACCTAAAGCCCAAACAGAGGGAGGCCCATACTCTGGCCTGACAGGTAGGCTTCTCCCCCGCCTGGAGACCTTGCAGGAGCCTACCTGAGCAGGGTCTGTAGTGCCAAGCAGAGAAGATAGCAGCCAGGACTAGGAGCAGTGAGACGGGCACCACCACCAGCAGCACATCTTTGTAGGAAGCTGCCCCTGGTGCTGGACATGGAGGAGCCAGAGTCAGAGTGGACCAGACGCTTTGCAATCCTTCGACCCCTGACCCTGGCTCTTGGCATACCTGTTTTGTGATGGCAGCTCTCCCAGGGGGTGACTGTGGCCGAGTCCCAGCTGACAGGGTTGGAAACGATGCAGGAATAGGCCACACTCTTGTCGCCTGGTCCGAGAGAAATCCTGAGCACCTGTCCATCTTCAAAGAGTCCAGGAGGCTCGACACCGAAATCAATGGTCCCCTCCCTTCGCCAGCTGTAGGTGATATCAGTGATGTTGGGGGCCCAACAGGACAGGAACACTTGGCAGGTCTTGGGAGGCTGAGTGCCCCCTGGTACAGCAATGAACACTTGCACCACGGGCCTGGGCACAGCATCTGGGTAAGAAAGGCAGAGCAGGTTACAGGGAGGCATGGGGGGAGGGGGCATGCTGTTGCCCCAGGATCCTCAAGCTTACATGCCACCTCTGACTGGGTGACTTGTTCTGAAACAATGTCTCACCTCCCCTGCCCATAGGACAGAGGGGGTTCAAGCCCCCTCACGAAATGGCTTATGTCAACCTCTCTAGCTGCAGCTCCTGCTGGTCTTCCCGCCTGCCCTGACCAATGTACAAGTCTCCCAAACATGTCCAGCTTTTCCATTTGGTTCTTGCCTTCCTGAACCTTGCCTTTCTCTTCTCATCCTCCTAGAAAACTCCTATTCACCCTCAAGGCCCAGCTGGGACACAGGGACACACGGCTCTGAAGGTGATGTTCAGAGGCATGGCTCTCAGCCCTCCAGCACTCTGTCTGGCCCTGTCACAATATGAAACATCATTCAAAGGGACAGTGAGTGTTTATGGAGACTCGCAAGAAAAGCAATTCCTGGATTTTTGGAGCTGATAGTTTGATGAGTAAGACAGATACTGACAAGTGGCTGTGAAGAATTAAGGCACTAATTGCAAGGGTGCAGCTTGCTATACCCCGGCGCAGAGATACCAGAGCTATTGACCAACTGGAGTCCTGTCGTCCTAGGCTGTGACTCCCCTTTGCTATCCAGGTTGATGAGGAAACTTGTCTCTGTGGCAGTGGGGGCCAGCAGGAGAGCATTCTAGTGACAACAGGGGGCTCAGCCTCTGACAGCGTTCCAAAGTCAAGCAGAGTAAAACCTCATTAATGCCAGCTCAATCTGGTGGGATTTGTGATATGAAAAAAGGAAAGATTTGCTGGGCACACTAATAGTATAAACAAAGATTACAGGGGGGATATTTACACCACTTAAAAGGACACGCTGCTTCCAAACACGATCCGCACAGTAGAAACACCCATTGACATTGCTAGTGACGGATCTGCTAATTCAAATCATTCTTATCTATTGTCAAAGCAGAGCTCCTAAGGCCGCTGCTTGGCAGCTTTGTGCAATTAGTTCTAATCACGCTATGTATTTGGAAGCAATAAAACAGCAATTTCCTTAAAATCTGTAATTCAGATGCTGGGAACAGGCATTTTAGAGCTTAGTGGAGTGGGTGCCGCATGCATTATCACATCAATGTCCTCATTTCACATGTGTGGCGGCTGAGACCCAGGATGCAGGGCTGTCTGGGTGGCTGTGCAGGCTTCACACGACATAAGGGTACCACATGGGGGGTGAGCGGTGCGGGTGGAGCTGCTGACACACAGCAGCTCTCTGCCCACCGAGCGCTGCCCCTGTTCTGGGCTGCATGTCTCTCCAATGCGCCCTCTGATTGCGCCCTGAGCCTCTCACCCAGACGCAACAGTTCACTGTCTTTGGGGTGGGGGTTTTCTCTCCTCCCCAATTTACTTCCTGCTTTTCTCTCCATCACTGTCCCTTCTTCTCGGCTTTCACCGCCCCCATTCTTTTCTTCTTTTTTTTTTTTTTAAGATTTATTTATTTGTAACTGGGGAACAGGGCAGAGGGGCAGGGGCAGTGAGAGGATTCACCAGGGACAGAGTGGGGAGCAGAATAGGCAGATCGACGAAGTACACTGCTGAGGGGAGCAGCAGGCGGGTCAGGAGAGGTCTGCCACGCCATGAGGTCACCTCCGGGGCAGGCGGGGATCGAACTCATGCGGAAGTGGCTTTAGCTTCTTAGTCTGCGTTTTAACCTGCTGCGCCACCAGGGAGGGCCCCACCCCACCATTCTTGAAACTTTGTCTCACCATTCTTGAAACTTTTTCTCCCCTATACTCAATATCAAATTTTGAGATTTTACTAAAATAGTGGCTAGGGGGTTGTTCATATCTTTTCCAAGCCGTTAAGTAGATAAACAAGAGCCAAAGGCTACCTTTTCTGGACCAGCAGACATGGAGTGGAGGTAGTGGAGACAGAGGTGCAGGGGATGGTGTAGCGAGTCGAGGCAGGGATGGTGTAGGAGGCAGTGTTGGAGGTGGAGGGTGCATGCATGTGGAGGTGGTGATGGCAGGCAGTGGGGTTGCTGCAGAGAAAGGCCTGAGCAGACCCCAGTGCAGCAGCCACACGCTGAGGCGCTGAGTGCCGATGTGTACGTGAACCAGCCTCACTGGGCACAGAGGTCTCCCAGGCTGAGCCCTGCCAGCTCCCAGGATTGTGAGATGTGAGAAGCAGTTTGTAACCTCCGGGCTGGGAAGGCAGCTCTGTTCACCACCAGCGCTGCCCTTAATCGGTCGGTTGTGGGGTGACTTGCAGCCGTGAATCACCGAGACAACTAAAGAAATCAAACATCTGCAAGTGGCATCCACAAAGAAAGATAAGACAAAACGTGGATCTGTGCTCCTGCCACATTAACTGTGTTGCCAACCAGTGTTACCTCAATACAAAAGTACACTGATTCTTAAACAGAAAGACCAACCCATGAAAGAAAACAGAAAAAAAAAAACCAAATCTATGCTGCAACTATAATTTGACTTTTAAAATTACTACTGTCATAGTAAGTTGGCAATATTTATTTCTCTTTTTAGGGTACATGAAGTACCCAATGCCTTAGATGGCTGAAGTAGTGTGTCCTCTGCATTTTACTTTTACAGGCAACCACATGGCAACATCTGATGCCCGTTTACAACGGAGAAAGGGAAATATCAGGGAAACTAACCCGGAGCCAAAGGTCGCTGAGTCAAGCAAAGTTTGCGTTGGGGTTCAGATAAGGTCTGTGGGGTGGCCTGCCCTGACAGGCGCTCACCTGGGGAGCCCGAGGTGTTCTCTTAGATGTGGCTGAGGGTGCGACCGTTCCCTGAATCAGACCTGAGATCAGAGGCCAGAGGGTTCTGGAACCTCGCCTTCCCAGCTCTCCGTGGCGGGAGGCCCTTCCGGCTGTGGGAGAGGCGCGGGACACTCACCGTACACCTGGAGCTGCAGCGTCTGGGTCAGGGCCTGGCCTCCTGCGTCCACCAGCAGCACAGAGAAGTTGCCGCTGTCTGCAGACTGTAGCGGCTGGAGCTCCAGGCTGAGGTTGCTGTGCAGCTGGGCTCTGCCCAGGAAGCGGGACTGGTACAGTGTCTCTGGGGAACCCCGGAAAAATGTGGCCAGGAGCTCCTCCGAAGGCCAGAGCGATCTCCAGATGACCTCTCGGACTTGGAAGCCTGGGGGTGGCTCTGCCTTGAGCAGCGCTGAACCCCCCACCAGGGCATGCACGCAGGCCCCAGCCACTGCCCCTGCAAGCAAAGCTAAGAGAACAGGGTCAGTTCCCACCTGCCCTGCCCAGCAGGACCCGGCAGAGGCACATGGGTGAGAGTGCCCAGAGTCAGGGTCTGGGAATAAAATGCAACAGTGAGGAGAGTCTGGTCCCTGGGTCCCTGGAGCTCAGAGAGGAAGCCAGACCATAAGCGAACAATACAGATATACTAGGTATCATCATGGGAAAAGGGGGTCTGGGAGAACACAGGTAAGCTCCCCAAGTCTTTTCTTCTTCCAGAGAATTGGCTAAGCTGAGTTGGAAGGAGGAAAGGGAGGCAGCTCTCAAGCAGGGGAGCGGCAGGGTGGGTGGTAGAGCTGGGGATGGTAGCAGGTGAAGGCCTGGAGGGGAAGGGCCTGGCGCCCTGGAAGCTGAAGGCAGTTTTCTGTGGAGTGAGACACTGCTCTGCCCAGCGGTGGGGAGTCACATTCCTCAGAGCACTGAAAGCAAAGTGGGGTCTGGGTTTTA
>NW_004567125.1:9119153-9167120 GCF_000260355.1 Condylura cristata | reverse complement strand
GCTCCACTCTCTGTGCTCCCCCCTGGCCTGGGCTCCCCACCAACAGCGCTTCATGCCTCTTCAGTTCTCCTATTTATGAACCTGCAGCTCACTTGTCCTTTAAATGCTCTTCCATTCCCCGCCTCGCCTCCCCCTTCCAAACCCCAGCTCTCTGCCCCAGGCCCACCCCTATGGAGCAGCAGGAGGCAAAAGCAAGCACACACCCTGGCATGAAAGATGGCTTTGCTGAGCACTGTCCTCTGCCTGGCACAGGCTGGGCAAGGGGGTGGGCCGAGCAAGGGCTGATGTTTAATGCGTGAAGGTGCTGGGTTGCTCAGGTGGTCACTCAGCTACTCGCTAGCACTCCAGTCCCTTGTCCACCTCACTGCCCTCTCTGACCTTGGCCATCTCAGATCTGATGGTGCTGACTTCAGGGTTCAAGCAGAGTAGGGGTGAAACAGATCTGCCCTGTACGTCAGTCAGGACTCCCAAGTCCTGTCTGGTCATGGCTCTGCCCCAGATTAACTGTGTGACCATCATCAGGTCCCTTCCTCTTGTCTATTAAAGGCAAGGGTGTGCACCCAGTCAGCTTTACCATGAAGAGAGTATTTAACATATTTTTGAGCCTCCCCTCTCCAGTGAGTTGAAAGACTTGTACATCCAACAAATTGAGGCCTTTTTTGAGGAACTTCCCCCACATGTTTATAAATAATGTTGAAATCTGCAGGGACCCTCATGGGTAGGACCCCAGACCTGATGGGGGGGACACTGGAAAGTATATCTTAAGATCTTGGTCTTACGAGCCGTTGGTAACCAAGGAAGGCGAGTCAGAAATTAGGCAGGATGGAGGGATCTCCCAGGGCTGAGGCACCCCAAGGTCCAGCTATCCCAGCATGACAGTGGAGCCCCCCTCCCTGTACTATATTTAATCTGCTTTTGTCTATCACCCTAGTCAGGCTCCCCCTTCCCTTACACAGGGGGGGACCTCCAGGCCCCTCACACTGCTGGAAAGATATTTCCTATTATAGAAGCCCACCTCTCCTCTTTAGGTGGTATATAGAAGTCCCACCTGTTAACGCTGCCAGGCCCCGGCCATTCTCACAATCACTTCTTTCCAAATCACTAGTGCCCCCAGCCTCAGTTTTAGCTGCTGGGGCCCCAACACAGCTTGTGTTCTTAGGACATGATGCTCCTGGGCTGCTCCACCCAGGACCTGCATATTTTTGCATCTGCTGATCTTAAAAGATGCCCAAGAAGTTGCCTTGTTCCCGCTCCAGCCCCTGGGTTCTCAGCTGGGGTGGGGAGCCCTGCTCAGATATCTGGTGGGGACAGCCAGGGAGGGACTCTTGGCTCTCTGGGTACAGGCCACCCTCTCTCCTCACTTACCCTCCCAGAGAAGCAGACGCCACAGGGTCCATACAGCCATCCTTCTCAAGAGAGGCAGCCACACTCTCTCCGAAATTCAGAACATCCCAGAGCAAGGGGATGCTTAGAAGGAACTGTGGTCCCTCTGGAAAGCCCCACATTAGGAAGGCGGAATCTTGACTCAAAACAAAATGCCCTGAAAGTGAAAACATCCAAGGCAAAGTGGAAGTTGGCTGCAGGCCTGGCTGGGCTTTCAGGCTCTGATTCTTGTAAATCAGCTTCTTTCGCATGCTCATGGTTGGCCAATATGACCACAGGCAACCACACGTGCCCACATCCTCTACACATCCCACCCTGCCCGCCTGCACAGTCCCTGTAATCAGAGCATCCAGGAACTGCGCTCTGGAGTCACTTCTCCGCTACCGTCTGCAGGGGCTCAGTGGCCCTGAGGATTAAGCTCACAGACTCTCAGGAGCAGCTCCAGCCTGCTGTTCCCAGCTGCTCTGCCACCCCACCCTGGGGTCTTCACACACATCAAGCCAGACGCCCCTTCACACTTCCATATACCTGCCCTCTGCAGCCATGCGGCCCCACTCATCCCCCGCCCCCCAATGACCCGGCCTGTTGTAGCTAAAGCTTCCCCTCAGCCCTCCCAGCCCTGCTGGGCCTGCCCCTTTTCCATCGTTCTCTGAGTCTCTGTGCTGGAAGTTTCTCATCCACAGACCATCACCAGCGAGGTCTTGTGCCATATCTGTGACTCAGCCCTCTGAAAGGATGTGTAGGAAGCGAGTGGTACATTCCAGACACGGTCATGAGCTTTGCTCAGGTGGGTGGTGGAAGCCCTAAATTCTTCACTGGGAGGACCTTGCTGTCCCCCTCTCTGGGACCAGGGAATCTGAAGACAGAGTGGATGAGGGCCTTGCTGGGGTCTCAGGGTGGTGGCTGGGCTGGGACTGGAGCCTGGACCTTTGGCGTGTGGTATGTGTCCTAGTCTCCTCATCCTGTCTCTTAGTGTTACTTGGTTCCTATGAGTGAGGGAAGTTTGGGAGAGAAGACAAGAAAGTCTCCAAATGTGACTTGAAGTGTCTAATCCCACAGAGCATCTCACTAGTCAGAGGGGACACCCTGGACCAGGCCAGCAGGAAGCAGAGATGCTGGCGATGAGCAGGGTCTGGGGTGGGTCCCTGCTCCCAGCATCCTGACCAAGCTGTGGAATGAGACACACCTGTGAAGCAAAGGCCCCTAGAGGCAGGGCCGCTGTGTGTGGTGGGCATGAAGGCCGTCCCTGCTGCAGGAGGGCCTGGGGAAGGGTCCCTGGGAGTGTGGTCTGGGGGTCTCCCACAGCTTCTTCAGGGGTGGAACTTGGGCTTAAGATGGACATGATTTAGATAGGAAAAGGCCCCTGAGCAGGGGGAGAGCTGAGGATGTTGGCCCTTGGGTCTGGGGTAGTCCCAGTTCTGGGACAATGAAGGATCACCAGGGGCAGGCCTCTTAAGAGGCTAAGAGCAGACAGGGAAGTTGTGGAGGATGTTCAGGTTACAGATGACTTCAATACAGCAGAAGTATTGGGTCTCTGGAGACCAGGGACCTCAACTTTGCTGACCGCTGGAGGGAACGTCCCAGAAGCTCTGTGCCCACTTGGAGCCAGGATGACTCATCAAGGGTGAGTAACATACAGGGCAGGTAGAGAGAGAAAGAGACACAATTTCGTGGTGGGTCTGACTGAAGGGCGAAGGGGCTCTCCAGAATGGAGAGAAGCTGAAGGGGAGCCCTGTGGCATGTGGAAGCACTTGGCTGGCTTCTGGGAGAGGCCCAAGGAGAGGAGGACCTTTGATGATTCCCCTGTCGATTCCACCACTCACGCCTCAGACTTTTATTGAGCATCTATTTGTGTGCCAGGTGCTGGGGACACAGACATGAAAGGCAGAGCCCCACTTAGCTGAGCAGGCGGATGTGACCCAATCATTGCAATCAGTGTGGCAAGAGCTTCAGGAGCCAGAGGGCAGACGCAGGTCTAGCCTGGGCAGTGGAGGCTGGAGGGCTCCCTGGAGGGGGTGGCACAGGCTCAGGATAGCAAGGGGCAGGAGTCAGCTTCTGCTCTCCTCAGGCTTCTTGTGTCTGTGAATCCTGGAGCCAAGGGCCTTCTCCAAGTTGGGGTCGTGGTCTGCACTGTGGGGCTCATAGCAGACTCCACCTACAGGTGGCCTGGGAGGGTGATGGGATGGACACAGGTGTGGGCTTACAGCAGGGCTATAAACAGTAGTCCTGAAAAGCTGGCCATTGCCACTAAGAGGCCTCCGAGGCAAAAATGGACACGGGAGGTGTGTGCAAAGGCCGAGCCATGCAGCCACTGCTGTCTTCTCCCAGACTGGAGCTTGTGGGTGTGGGTTTAGGCTCCCTTCATTTCTGCCCACCAGTACATCACAATGAGAGGCTCCCACAAAGCTGCACCCTCCAAGCTCATGGAAGTGGATCAATGGGTTGGAGTTTTCAGACCCAGACCTGGGATCATGCAGGGCGGGGGTGGGGTGGGGTGGTGGGTGTGGGGGGTGTTTGTTGATGGAGGGGGCTTAGAAGAAATGTCCATCCTAGCAGGAAATGCACCTCAATCTCTAAACCCATCCCCCAACCTTTTTCCTTAAACAGGATTTCAGTTAAACTGAGGGAGGGGTGTGGAGGGGTTTCAGCTAGGACTAGAACAGGCCCCACCTCCCTCCCTAGAAGGGAAAACCACATCTGGAGAAAGGACTGATGCAGGCCCAGGAGGGGTTAAGTCTGAGGGGCAGGTCCCCCCTGCTAATCACTGGCTCAGACCACACTAATTACCCAGCCGCAGGGGGGTGTGTGCTGAGTAAATTAGCTGCGGAGTTCAAAGGGGCCACTCCCTGCATTCCTTAATTAAGAGAGCAGCTGGCAGCCTGGCTGAGGCTCAGTCTCCCTGGGCCTCTCTGGAAGCTGGGCCAGTCCTCCCTGGTCCAGGCAGGCATAGCAGCTCCATCTGCCCAGCAAGGCCTAAGCTTCATGGCCAGCCCACCTTCCCTGCAGGCCGGGTGGAAGCAGGTGTTGACCATGCCAAGCTCTCGCCTGCACTGGAGCACTGACCCCAGAGAGCGGGGTGCAGGGGTTGGGGCCAGGTGGTCTGGCTGTTCTACTCTGGCCCTGCGTACTCACACTTGTCCTCACTCTTGGGTCTGGTCCAAGGGCATGGGGGAGGGGGCTATACTTCTCCCGGGGGAGAGGTGAAGAAGGAAAGGGAAGGGGGCGATTGGAAGAGAAGGGTGGGCAGGACAGGCTGCAGTGTGGCAGACAGGAAGGAGGCCATCCAGCAGGCTGTGGGACTCAAGGGGGAGGGGTGTGGGTGAGGAGTACTGGGGTAAAGGGAGCCTGCTCTGCTCCAAGGGGTGGTGTGGGACTGAGGGGGTGGGCAGAGCTCCCTGACTCCCGGCTCGTGTCTATTGTCACCCATCGCATCCACAGACACTGGACTGTCTGTGGACACAGAGCCAGAAGCACTGGCAGGCCCCAAAGGGGGACCCTGGACACTTCTTGCGCCAGCTCTGAATCAGGCCCGAATACTTGCTTCACCTAGGCAATGCCACATAGTTGGCTGCTAGGATTAAAAGTCATTCCTTATTTTGCCAGGGAAAATCTCATATTCTGAGGCTGATTTTCTTCTTCTATTTTATTCCTCATACCCCCTCTCTCAAAGGAGTTGTGCTCACATGTGCTTCTCTGCCTGCCTGGTACGCTTGGATTCTGGGCCAACTGACCCCGAGCCCAAGACACTCCATGGCTGGCCCTTCCCCAATGCCCTTTTGAGGAGGGAGCAGAAATCTCAGGCTGATTCAAACCTATTTTATACACCAGAATGGAATCTCGAAGCAGCGAGCTGTAAAACAAGTCCCCTGTTTTTGAGCACCTATTACATACCAGACAACCTTCCAGGCTTCGAGAACTCAGGTTCTGCCCCTGGTGGTTTACAGTTGTCCTGCAAAGTAGGCACGGTCTCCACTCCACAGATTGGGCTAGAGAGGTCCCAGAGCTCACCTGCTCACAGTGAGCAGTCAGGGTTGAGCTCAACTCTGACCATCTCAGAGACATAATCTCGTCGTGGTACCACATCACCTCTCTATGTCTGAGGACCGGACTTCCCTGTCCCTGCCGTCCTGACTGGTGGTGTGCCTGGAGCTCAGCGTCTTCATGACCCCTTCTGACAGCTGGGCCTGCACTGCCTTAACTTACTCTGGAAAGAAACAATGTTGTACTGTTCTCTTTCCTTTGCTTTTCCACAGTGTCTGAAAAGGACCAAAGAACCCTTAATTAGGACAGAGTGGTGGTAGTAATGAGGGCAGTGATGGTGGTGGTGATGACGGTGGTGATGAAGGTGGTGGTGATGGTAATGGAGATAACGGTGGTGGTGACAGTAACAGCGATGATGATGGTAGTGGTGGTGGTTGTGACAGTAATGGTGATGACAGTGGTGGTGATGGTGATGGTGATGGTGATGGTGGTGGTGATGGTGATTTTGATGATCATAGTGGTGGTGGTTATGATAGTGATGGTGACAGTGATGGTGATGACGGTCATGGTGGTGGTGGTGATGGCAATGATGATGAAGGTGGTGGTAATGGATATGGTCTCCATAGTGCTAGCTTGGTTGGGATCATCTCTACTCTTTGGGCTGTATGTACCACAGAGTGGATAATACCTTGATTGTTTTCATTCTGGTAATGAACCCCGCATGCTCCCTGCCCAGAAGGGCAATGGGGAAGGGCCAGCCATGGAGTGTCTTGGGCTCGGGGTCAGAAGGAATGAGGCTTATACAGGGCCCACTTGACTGTCCATCTGAGACATGAGTGTCCTATAGACACTTATGGGGGGACACGGATCAGGTCTGTGTTGTAGTGATACTGGCAGGTGGGGGAGAGGGAGTGGTCAGGGATTTCCAACTTACTTGGCCCCTGCAGCAGATTCTAGCAGCTTCCTCAGCCCTGATACTATCTAAATTAGAGGTTGGCAAATACTTTCTGTAAAAATATAGTAAGTACCTTAGATTTTGCAGGTCACCCAGTCCTTGTTGACGCCACTCTCTCTGCTGTGTAGAAGCAGCTGCATGACACATAAACATCTTTCTTTACAAAAAACCTAGTGGGCTGGGTTTCTTTGCTGTTGGTCTGATCCTTCCCTGCCCTCTTTCTTAGAGCCCTTCCTGGGAAGTCCCTCCTTTTCCCCTGAGTACGAGCTCTAGGCACCAGTCCCTCAGGTTCTTCCCAGAAGCTGTTACTTCCTTCCCTTGATTCCTGGGGCTGGGGCTCAGGATGCTCCCTGCGCCTAAAGTGGCTCTTTGCCTTCTGAGCAGGCTGCAGTCCTGGTGCACAATCGATGCGTCTCAAAGAGCTGGGGGTGGACTCAGGGACGGCAGGACTCTCAGGGCTACAGACTCGAGTTCCCCCAAGAGAAGGCTGGACAGCTGGATAGAGAGGCTGAGACTATGTCAGGGGAGGTGCTGGAGGGATGTTTATGAGGTTAATTCACAGGTTTGGACACGGCTGACTTTTATGGGTTGTTTCCTTTGAAAAGTGCCCTAGAAGGTAGGATGGCTCTATGGGAATCGTAAACTGGGCAGAAGCAGGGTCATAAAGGAGACCACACCTTTGCAAGGAAGGGTCCCCTAGCCAGACTGCCTTTCAGCGGGAAAGCGAAGGACGGTGATGCCCCAGCGTGTGCCGGACCCTGGGGAATTCAGACGCAACATCTGCTTCCTACAGAGCATCAAAACCTGTGACCACTGTGTAGCTGGGTCTCCCTTTTTAATGCTGATAAGCTCCACAATCACTGGGCAAAGGCTGACACTCTCATTTGTCTCCCTTCTGAAAATGGGGTGCCCGAGGCTGGCAGACGTGACCTCTCCAAGGTGGTCAGTGGAGATCATGGAATGTTAATCTGGGTTGATAGGTGTTTTCTCCTCTAACATGATGCTCTGGGATTGCAAATGCTTCCAGGACTTTAAAAATGAGCTCTGGGATAGGAACTGGGTCACATGTAGATTTAGGAACATCTGGTCATGTCTGGTGACCAAGAAATACTCATTAGCTCTGACAGCGGGACATCAGCAGGCAGGGTCTGTGGACGTGGTCCCTTCTGAACAGCCCAGGAAGCTGATGGAGCCTCAGCGGCATCTGATGACTGAACGTCCCTCGTTTATCAGAGCTGTGTCTCTCCGTCTCCAGCCAGCGAGGCGCTCTGTGAGTCGGATGGAACTCTGTTTTATGAGAGGAGTGACAATAGGCAGTAAAATGAACACTTTTAAACACACGAACCAGAACTTGCACACCTCACTGCTTTGAAGTGGACCCTGCCTAACCACGTGCTGGTTGTAGTGTCACAGCGTGGGTCACCGTGTTGGAAATTGCCTGCTCCGGAATGTGGCCAGTGGTGGCACCTTTTTGCATGTCGAGGCGGCTGTTCTGTCTGGACACAGCTGGGGGCTTCCAGAGCGGGGTGTGAACAGAGCTGTTGGTGGGTTGTTCTTTTTGTGTAGCTGTGCAACTGGACCTGAGGGGAGTTCTTTGAGACCGTGTAAAGGTTTTAGTTCTCGAGATTCTTAGATCCACGATGGCCACCACGAATTTTATTGTCATACAAATAAAATTAATATCAATATGTAACATCAGTGAAATAGCCAAGTGGTTCCGAGGCTGGCAGTGGGGAGGAGGCATGGGGATGGGTTGGAAGGCAGAATCACCACATGGTTACTTCTGGTGGGAGGTTGCTTTGCCTTCAGAGCTCCGTCCCAAGGTGTGTGGACAGAGCCTGCATAACTGAGTCCAGGCTGGGCCGTGGCAAGGAGGCTGCATTATGTATCCATAGATGGCAGAACGAATGGACCTTCAGCTTGAGATCTGGCTGCCTTCCTGCCTAGGTGGGACTGACACCTTTCTCCTGCTAAAAGCAAGCTGGTCTGTTTGGCCCTCCCTGGTGGCGCAGCAGGTTAAAACGCAGCACTCTGAAGCTCTCCGTAGCCACTGCAGTTCGAGTTTGATCCCTGGCTAGGGAGCTGACCCACATGGTCCAGCACATTGATCCTGACCCGCCCGCTGAGGGGTGCCCGCTGCGCCCCTCAGCAGCGTACTTCTTCAATTTGCCTGTTCTGCTCCTTACTCTGTCTCTGGTGCATCCTTTCACTGCCCCTGCACCTCTGGCCTGCACCCTAGTTCTATATGCATAAATAAATAATTTTTTTTTTTTAAAGCAAGCTGGTCTGTACAAGCTCATTCAAGACCAGAGGATAGATAACAGTTTGGAAATGGGAAGTAGATGACGCCCGCTAAATTAAAAAGGGGTGTGGAAGCTGGAGGCTGACTCTAGTCTTAACTGGGGTCCTGATGAGGCAGGGGGTGGGGGAAGGGTGGAATGGGTCTAGGCTTGGGAGAAACTGCCACGTGTCCCGAGTGGGGGTCAGGGAGGAATGCTTTGACTGCATGACTCAGTGGTCTTCTCAAAGAGTAGTCACCCAGTTCCTGGAAAACTCCCCAGATTGAATAGTGAAGTAGCTTTGGAGCTTTATGAGACCAATCATTTTTGCTTTTGGCAAATAGAAAATTGCCCCATTAGAAGAAAGAAGTGGGTTTGGTTTGAACCCCTAAGTTGTGTTAAAGCCATAGGCATAAACTGGCACCAAGTAGCTTTGGCAGTGGTACCCAATCTCTTAAATGTGGCCTGAGGCAAGGAAGGGTTAGAACTGGAATAGGCATGCAGCCACCCACCCAGACTGGTGTGAACGCCAACTTCCTGTTTCATTATCATGATAAAACAAGGAGAGTGAAATATAAAAATTACCAGGTTACCTAGAAATGACTTATTTCATCATTTTTACCTCTTTTTCTCTATGGAATCCTCTACATCTGAATCTTCACCAGCCCCCTTATTTGCAATGATCCTGACTGGTGGAGTCAGACAGTGGGCTCCAGGAGGAAGGGCACCCTGGGCGGCATGCTGGGTGGCTTGCTGAGGCTCAGAAAGGACATCCTGAGCACCCATGGGAGCCAGTGGTCACTGGGAAGACATTGTCTACTAACTAACTCCTTGCAATGACCCCAGAGGGAGCTATTCCGTGCGCCTTACAGTGAAGCAGCTGTCTGCCATGTTTCCTTCCTGATGTGGTGACCACCCTGGACACTCATCGGGGGCCACAACACTGTCCCAGATGTGTGTGTGCTGGGTGTGTACAATCTCTCTCTTTCACTTCACTAAACAGAGTTCTGCTGAGGTTAAGGAGAGAGAATTGGAGGCCTTGTTTTTTTTTTTTTTTCAGACCTATTCATAGCCACAGATTGATTTTGAAAGTGAAGGACACTGATCTTACATCATCTATATCACATCTCATGGACACTGATCTTACATGATCTACATCAGATCTCATGTCAGAATTGCTGCTTGTGCCCCTGTCCATGCTCAGTGTGCAGCTGTGTGTCTGTGTGCCTCTCTGGGTGACTGCGGGTATGAAGGACAGAGTATCTGGTGTGCAGTGAGCTATGTGCAGTGCACGGCACACTGTGTGCAGTGAGTTGTTTGCAGTGTGAAAAGAGCTATGAAGTTTGCAGAGTGCCTTGTGCTGTGTGCAATGAGCTGTGTGCAGTGAGGTATGTGCTTCAGCTGTGTGTAGGGTGCGGTGTGCATTGTTCATGAGCTGTGTGCAGTGTACAGTAAGTTGTGTGGTGTGGCCAGTGAGCTGCTAGCAATATGCTCTGCACAGTGAATACTGTGCAATGTCCAATGAGCTGTGTGCACTGTGCAGTGAACAGTGTGCAATGTGCTGCGTGCAGCTGTCATGTAGCAGACATGTGACAGACATGATGGTCATGCTAAGGGAAAGGAATGACTCCATGGTGGTCACACCAAGGTCCTGCAGTGGCCATGCTAACTGCACACTGCAGTCACACAAGCCTCATGTTAAATGTCATGTGAGGTTCACCTTAATGTTATGAGATACTCATGTTTCGCCTGGTCAGAACTGGGTTGGGTCAGTTTTACCTTGTCAGAACCATCTTGTGCTGGTTTGAACATGTTTTAATTAGCCAGGAATGGTCTGAACTGATTTGAGCCTGTTTTATCTGGTCAGAATCAGTTTGAACCTGTTAGAAATGGTCTGAACTGGCCTTATTCAATCAAAACAGGTTGGAGCTGGTTTTATCTGATTGGAACCAGCCTGAACCATTTTGAACTGCTTTTAACAACTCAGCACTGGTCTGAATTGGTTCGAACCACTTTTATCTGCTCAGAGCCAGTTTGAGCCAGTTTGATCTGGTTAGAATTGGTTTTCTGTGTTAGGTCTGAAAGAAAACAAATTGGAAAAATGTATTCAAATCCTAGAATTTAGGACAGATGCCTATGAAGACCAAGAATCAGTGAAGACGGAGTCAGGCTGGGAATGAAGTCGTGCTGGGGCAGGGATGCTCTGAGGCCACTTAACCACCCTATTTCCTCCTTGGCTGCCCTTCAAGACAATGGTGTGAGCTTGGAAGTGCCAATGGAGAACCGTTGTGTCAGGTCTATCGCGACCCCTTGTGGCCACACGGACAATTGCCCTAAGGAGGGAATCAAAACAAACTTCTGTCTACTGGTCCATTCTCCTATGCATGTATGCATACACCCACTCACCCATCTGTCCATCCATTTACGCACCCACCTACCCACCCATTCATCCACCATTTTTTTTTAGCTCTTACCCTATGGTCTCTTCATCCCTGACTTGAGGAGTTTAGGAAGAAACAAGTACACACTCAGTGTTATATGTATGCTTATTAAAACTTTCCCACGCCTCTGTTATTTCAGTTATCACACTATTGAGTTATTGTCTCTATTTTCCATCAACAACCTCCTCAGAGATAAGGACTGAGTTTAAATTATTTTGTGTCACCAGGACTAGCATGGTAATAAAGTTCAAGGTGCACCGAAGTATAATTTCAGGAATTCTGGAGTCGGAAGACATGGATTCTAGCGCTGGTTCTGTTGCTTACAAGGTGGAGATCTGGAGAGTGGTTCCATCTCTGCCAGCATTTTAACTAACCTCAGAGGTTAAGCCTGTTTAAGGCTGTAAATGATAATAATAATGCCTGATTTTTATTGTTAGGGGAAGGATGACATTGTTGCATGCCTGATAGCTTGTACATTCATGCCTGCACCCCAAATGGGATTTTACCCTTGTTAGTAGAGACCATTAAGCCTTCATGTCTCTTTCTGTCTTGTGACCTCAGACATGCTGTCCCAACTGGAACTTTCTGTAGACACTTCTGAAGACTCTAGTCTCTTTCAGCCTCAGACCAAACCAAGCCAGCTACCTAACCCTCCCTGGGCCCCTACTCTGTGGCCTATCCATAGTTGGTCTGTTTGAAAGAGGTCTGTGGTGGTCACCAGTGGTGAACTGAGACACAGGGGCTGTGTCTGGAATGACAACATGCTTCTCTTGGCCCTCAGGGTGGCTTGAAGTGGCCGCATTTCCGGCTGGGAGCAGCCTTGCTCAACTGCCCAGTGTTCCATTTAAGTATTGTTTGCTGTGAGTGTTAAGTGCCACAGGGCAGGGAGGTTAGGAGGCGCTGCTGTGCACCCTCCATCTCCCCATCTCTGTTGGTCCCTCTCCTCCCTTCCTGCAGCCTCAGCCTCAGCTTCCTTCATCATTTGCATATCCAAAGGACAGGTTTTGTCCTTGCTTTGTGTGACGACATGCTAATAGCTTTACTGCCAATCATACTCCCCTTTGTTCAACCCCAGGGTCACAGGACCCCTCTCTTGGCTCCCTTCCTCCCTGGTGGCTCCTTCCCACGCTCAGTGTCAGCCTTCCTACATAAGTGGCTTTGAAGAAATTCTCCAGATCCTAATTCCAAGTTCTTTCCTCTTTTTACTCTATATTCTCATGGTAAACAGTCTCATCTGCCACCATGGTTTAAATGCTCACTTCTACGGGCAATAAATTCAAAGTCATCTTTCTAGCACAGGTCCTATCCCTTGTTTTAGGGGTGAAGCTGCCTCCATGAGAGTCCACGTATGTGTGAAGGGTGTCTCTGAGGTGCCCTAGGCTCAATGTGTGAGGCGTAGGGGCAGCCTCTGCTCCCAGCCTGTCTTCCTCTGGTGACCCTGCGTGACCTCCTCTCGACTCCCTGTCATGGGGCCAGAAACCTGGGCATCATGACTCTGATTTGCCCCAAATGACAGTGATAAACAGAGAGTGGTAAACAGAGAAGTGCAAATTAGTCCAGCAACAATGTTCTTGTTAACCCCACTCTTCGGATAACAGGTGTGCGTGTGTGTGCACGCTTGTGCCTTATATTTCTATTGTTTATAATTTCCCACTACTACCCCATTACCAGTCTGGCAAAAGCCTACTCAGGCCTTAGATTTCATGTATGTAGCCACTCCCCCAGAAGCTCTCTCTTGACCCACTTCCCCCACACAGCTGCACAGCTTCCACCCAGCGCTGAGTGCCTCTGTGTTTCTTCCCCTCATGGGACTGCACCTTCCCTAGGGCATGGCTCTGATATCTGTTCTTGCTGCTCCTTCGGTGGCTACACAGAAACAAAGCACGCCCAGAGAATGGGGTTGGGTCAGTTGGTGGGTCCCCACCTATGAGCTTAACAATGCAGGACAAAAAAGGTGACAAACAATGACAGCATTAGTTTGAACAGAGAGGGAGTGAGTAAAGGGGTGTGGAGAGAGAACTCGCAGGTTGGCATGTGGTCAGCTGCCATCTGTCCTACCTCAGATAGCATCCACTGAGCAGAGAACAAGCTCCAAGCCGAAGCCACATGTGGCATACTGGTGGCTTCTCCAGCCACCCCCCTCACCAGTGGTTTAACTGCTGAAGTCCCAGCAGTTCAATTGCCAAAACCCTATGATCTTTTAATTGCCAAAAGCCCAGCGCTGCCCCCTTCCCCTATAGGACTCCTGCTTGTGGGGAGAAGAGTCTGCAAGCTCCACCTTTTGCTATTGAGTAGGTGTGAATGCCACCCTGGACTCGGAGGTTGCCTCTCAACTTTTTGGGGGTGGTGGTGGTGGTGGTGGTGGGGTGGTGGGGTGGGGGTGGAGGCTGAGCTGAACTGGCACCTCCACTTACTGGTCCTGTTTCTGGGGTCAGGACAGCAGAAGGGCTCTGTGGAGATGCAGTCTCAGGTCCCTCACCCTCCACTTCAGAGGCAAATCAATGGATTTAGGGACAGGTTTCTCTCCAACAAAAGCTTACTCAGGCCTTAGATTGCATGTAAGAGTTGCCTAAGAGTTAGCCTGGAATCCCTGTACCTCAGAACTTTCCTTCCCCATGGAGGCAGTGGGGAGGGGGGTTTTCTCTGGAGGGTCTCCCATCTAATCTAGCTGTTCTTTTCAAACACAGCAATACCCCACTCCCATTTCTTTGATTTTAATTTTATCTTCCCATTACATGCTTCTTTGCATGTACCTTCCTAGGTAGCAGGTCAACATCTTTAGGCGTATGTCACATAAGGTGACTTGGTCACCAAAGGTAGCCTTAGAAATTGGGGTGACACTGAAAAGGGGCTGAGAAGGATGATGGTACATTCCTCCTGGAGACAGAGGAAGAGAAGCATATATAATTAAAGCAATAAATTGGATTTTTTTTGGTTCTCTGTTTACCACTGTCAAACATAATCTATTTCATGCATTTATACAGAATGCATAAAATAGGTCAGATTCAATTGTTTTGAGCTTGCTGATTTTCTCCCTCAGCTCCTTAAGTATACATGGGACCTGGATTGAAATGGAAAGGACCAGACTTGTGTATTGACAGCAGGTGGAAGTGAAGGATTTCGTGCAGGGGACCCTGGGAGCTGGATGCCCATGAGCTAGTAAAAATCGAAGAGGAAACCAGTGTCTGGGAAGAGCCTGGCATTTGAAATCAGGCAGAGGCATTGAGCATCCTTGCACCCTGTTGACCTTAAGACGGGATTCCTTTTCCTGCTTCTTCTGAGTTCTTCTGCCTTTTCTCCCTCCATTGCTCCCACCTTGCGTCTCTCGCCACCGGGTTCTTCACCTGTGGCTGGACGCAGACCAATACTGCCCAAGCAGCCAGGCTTTCCTCCGGGCTCCACCCATTGTTTTCCTTTGCTGCCAGACTTCTCCAATCTTCCCCACACGCTGCCTCCCCTCACACTGCCCAGTCCTGGCCCATTTGGGTTAGCCCCTGGGCACCACTGAAATGACTTTGTCAAGGTCACAGTGGCTCTTTGTTCAGCCCTGATGGGTGAACCTCGCCCGTGCTCAAGTGGCCACTCAGCAGCATTTCCATGCTTGACTCCACTTCCCTTGGATTCTCTCTCTTGGCATCATGCCAGCCTTCACTCTGATTCTCCTTCCATCTCTCTGGTCACTCTTTCTGTTTCCTCTTCTTCCAGGCTCTAAATGTAGGGTCCTTGGCTGATCCTGGAGGGCTGACCCTCCTTTTCCCCTGCTGACCCCTGTTACCCTCCATTACCCCCCATTCTCCTCTTTTCCTGTTTACACTGTCCCTAGACCCATGGCTTTGTCCCACCCTGTCCCACCCCTGCAGGCCAGATTCCATTGCCCACCCCCCCCCGACTCCACATCACTGTGCACCTGACCTGTGGCTGCTGAGACCAGGCATGGAGGTCACACGCAGGGGCTAGTGCTGACACACCCGACCCCCAGCCCCCTGGACGCCAGGCTGGGTGAGCTTTCCAGTGGGCAGTGCTTCTGCCCTGTCGTCACACTTTTACCTGGAGAAATGAGTGCTGTTCATGCAACACCACTAGGCACCCACACAGCATCCTCCTGGGCTCACCCCTTTCTTTTCCACTGCTTTTAATGTGTCTCCATTTATGCAATACACTGAATTGAGAGGATAGATGACATTTCTGTGCATCTGTCCAACAAATCTTCAAACCCAAAGGTGGTATTGGGGACCCCAATGTGGGTAGAACAGAGAGGAGGAGGAACATGGGGGAGGGTTGGAAGGGGAAGGAGGGACCAGAGCCTTATAGATCCCAGGAATGACCCAGTTCTACCTGTAATTTGTTCTCAGGGTGGTTGCTTTGATTTTATTCCTCACCCTTGGTCTATGTCCAGTCCCCCCAGCTCACAAGATAGAGAAGACATGCAAATGGCTGAGCTTGCATGGTGGGGGGAGGGGTGCCGGGGTACAGAGCCCACCGAGGGAGGTTTGCAGCGTTGCCCGTGGGAGGCATGTGCCAATCATGTCCTAGATGGCCCTCCTGGGTTTGGAGCAATTGCCACTCAATATGTATTATACAGAAGAAACAATGGTGTGTTTATTATACATCCCAGAACTGTTTGCTGTACTGAAAACTCAGAGGTGACATCTCCAATTTGTTTCCTGATCGCATATCCATGGTGACAGAAGAAGTCAAGGGAAAATAGGTGGCGAGTGGTGGAAGCAATTTAAGCAATTTATTGGCACACAGGGCTGTTATCAAGGTTGCAAATGAGTCGTCGGCCTCAGGATGGCCCTGTACGTCGTGTTTCTCGAATTTCGGCTTGCATGGACCAGCCTGCTGCCTTCTTGATATGCTTCGAATCCATAATAGCTGGAGAAGACATTAACAGTAATGGAAGGAGTGCTGATGGAACTCCTTTCTAAATCCATAGGGAACTATATTTTTGATTGTGCAGGAGGCTGGAGGCAGAAACCTGTTAGGATGACGGCTGTGCTGGCAGCCTGACACTCCATGTCAGAGCTGCGAGCTGCACTGCTGAGATAGGGCAGGGGTGGCAATGTGGGGGCTGCCCAGGGGTGTGTGCTGAGAGTAGCACTGGTGGCCAGTCAGTGCTGGCCCCTCAATTCTGGGCAACACATTCCCTTAAATATATACGCACATCCTCTCTAACAGCGTCTCTTCTCTCTATGCTCAGGGGACCCGAGTTTAATCCTGCTCCAGCTGTGTGACTTCGGGCATGTTCCCGAACCCCCCTGGGCCTGTCTTTTCACCTGCACCCTGCTCATTGTAAGACCTTGTTCTTGGGGGTTTGTGCAGACTACAGGAGGTGACATTTAGGAAGCGCCTGCTATGGTGACGGGCCTGCATGGAGTGCTGTGCAGACCAGCACAGCGATGACAGCGAAGGCAGCGATGACAGCGAAGGCAGCGATGGCACAGGTGCGCTGAGGAGTCAGGCCTGCTGTATTGTGAAGAGCAGCCCCATCGCAGCCGGCTCCGGCCCCCAGTGCAGGCTCTGGCAGCCTAGGAGGTGGGGAGCGCGTGGGGGGTGTTGATGCATGGTGCTTAGGCGCCTGTCAGTCCCCTGGGCGCCCGGTTGGTGAGCGAGCCTGGAGTTCTGTTCCTTCACAGAAGAGGGCAATACACCTTTACTTCCTGGGTGAGGCAAGTTACTCGGCTGTAAACCTCAGTTCCTTTCCTTATAGAAGGGGAAAAATACTTGATTTGTTGGTGGTTGTAAGGATGAATTTATGTAACAATGTATGTAAAACACCTGCTTTGTGCAGGTGCTTCATCAATAACTCTAGTCATGTCAGTCTCAGGGCATGTCATGACAGGTGAAGGGGGCATGGGGGGATAGATACTGTTTTGTGACAAGACAATCCTGTGAGACCATGTTAGATTCCTCCCCAGAGAGAAAGGAAGATATAGAGAGTGGGTTCGATTGGAGACTTTGCACTGGGGCCCAGTCCACTGGGGACCTGTCAATGGTCCAGATGGCATCTGAGCCCCACTTGGCACATTTACCATTGCCTGCCAAGAGCTAGCCTGGGGACAACGGGCAGGTGCAGGCGTGCAGAGCAGCAGTCCCATGGGATGGGCCAACTCTCTATGGGGGCTGAATGTGTCATCAGAAGGCAGGTCAGGAGAAGCCCTTCCTCACTAAGGCAGCCACAGAGTGACGTTGGGGCACGGCAGGCCGCCTGTCTTGAGACCCACAGAAAAAGTGGGAGGTGGGCATGCAAGGGCGAGGTGGGGGTGGGGCTCCTAGCTCAGGGCTTCTGAGTTAGAACAGCCTTTTGGGAGAGGAGCCCTGGGTGATGGGGCAGAACCCACATGAAATAGAGGTGTTGAAATAGAGGTCCAGAGAAGCTGCCACTTGGCAGGGAGGCGGCCCACCTGCCAGAGAGCAAACAGGGATGGAGCTTTTACATGCGAGTGGGATCACACAGCCCACAGGTCAACAATGTAAATGAAAAACTCTTAGAAAAACTAGTGGATATCAATAGACATCCTGAGGGGAGGGCTCTCAAAAGGGTCACAGGGATGGTAGTGGGGGAAGAAGAGAAATTGCACTGGACCTACAGGAGCGGGTGGGAGTGGACGGCGCTGTACCATGTCCCCGCACAGAGAGCCAAGCCCCTGCACCATGGGCCTTGGGGACAGCCCCTGAGGCTGGGGGTGGGGAAGGGACGGTGTTTGCTGGTGTTGGGGGCTTTCTGTCAGTCTATAGCATGCACAGGAGAGAGCCCCACGTTCCCCACCTGCCACTCGCACAGGCAGCCACAGCAAGCGGCTGGGGGCCGGCAGTGGATCTCAGCAGCACAGCGCTGTGTCTTCCTGGAGCTATTCAGAAATGTCTGGAGACACTTGCAGTTGTCAGTTTCTTGGGGTGTGCCTCTGCTACCTAGTGGGTGGAGGTCAGGGATGCTGCTTAACACCCTATAATGCAAGGTCAGCCCCAGCACAGAAGATGCCCCAAAGGCCAACCTGACGCCATGCCATTGGTGGGTGGAGGTGGCTGTGCTCACAACTGCCGGCCTATGCAGGGCCAGGGGGAGGGCCCTGGGGCTGGCCCCCTCCAGGGGATAGAAAAAGGGCTGAGCATTTGGATCAGGATAACCTTCTGAGGTAGATGGAGGATAAGGGCAGAGTTTTTCATTTCAAGTCAACTCTTACTTATTTAAAAACCGATTTCCTTAAGCACATAATTACATGTTTATTTCCCTAAGGAACTCTTGAGGCAGAGGAGACCTGTTTAAATTATGGGATGGAGGCTGCACATAGGGCTTTAATGGGGCTAGAAAAATTTTCTGTCTCCTTGGAAGGAGGGAAGATTCCTTTCCTGCAGTGTAGGGGGGGCTGGGGAGGGGGCCGAGGTGCAAGGGTTGGCTGTTCCATCTATGGGAACAGAGGCATGACCTGGGGTGCAGCTCCCAGTCTCCCACCTTTCCATCCTGGCAGTGGAGGGGCCCAGGAGATCAGCTGTTCATTCACGGCTCTTCCTGTGCATGCTCACACATGTGCACACGCATGTTCACACATCCCTTTGGGAGAGGCTCTGGTTCGCATGGAGAAAAATAACGGCTTCTCTGTTGAGGCGGGTAGCGACTGCGGGTGGGGGTAGGCGCTGGAGGAGGTGAGGTCTTGGCATGCTTTCTCTTCCTGCTACTTTTTACACTTCTGCTGGAATTGTGAGCTCCCCTCTTTGGCAGATGCCCTCACCTGGGTGGGCTGGGTGGGGACCAAGGGAGCACTGATGACTTGAATTTGATACATAGGACTCTGGCCAGCATACTTGTCTAGTGAGGGGACCGACCTAGGCGGGTGACAGGTGGAAGGAGAAAGGTGCAGGGAGGAGCAGCGGCTTTGCCTGCTGGGGCCTAGGCCACAGAGGTGGCCCACAGGGAACTGCCTCATTGTCCCCGCTGCGTCTGGAAGGCTGGGGGCAGGGCTCACATGTGGCTGCGCTGTGTCCCTCTCCCCCCGGGGGCTGAGCTGTGTTTCCTGAGTGAGCTAGTCTTGCATCTAACAGAGCCTGGCACATGGCGCTCAGTGTTTTGGGAATTTCCATCTCATCCAGCTGGCCTGCCAGGGCAGAGGGCGGGTGGCATTCAAGTTGAGGTGCCCAGCCCTTGGGAGCTGGAGGAAGAGGCTGTCTGGCCACATCAGGCTTCTCTGCCCTGAGGCGGCCACCATGAGGCTAGTGGTCTAGATGAAGGGCTATGTCCAGAGGGCTTCTTGCCCCTGTACGCCAGAGCCCTGGACACAGGGATGTGCGTCTTCCCCGGAGCAGCTTCCCAGAGCACACCGGTGTCATCAGGTACACATACATGCTCAGCCCATCCTCTGCATGGTGCATGTGCGGTCTGCGCCTCTCGCGTGTCAGCCAGCTCCTCCAAAAAACCAGGTGTACCCCTGTCTTGCCTATGCCCCAGCATTCCTGGGGGGGGGCCCAAGGAGCTGTGTGGTGTGTGCTGGCCACTGTAAAGTGCTCTGCAATGTGCACTGCTCTCATAAGTGATTTATTCAGCAGCAGGACCCCATGGGGGCGGAGGGGCTTTGGTCTCCTTGGTCAGCTGGGAGCGGGAAGGCTCGGCGTCTGAGTCTGCCTCCGGCCTCATTTAACATGACCTGAGCACTGCGGCCCGGGAGGGGGCTCAGGTCCCTACTTAGTCCGCTGGTAGAACTGGAAGACGGCCTTCTCCTGCTCGTAGGTCTCGATGGAGCCAGGTCGAAGGCGCCGAGTTTCGGCGATGGCATCTCCTGCAGCCAGGCCCTGGTCCTTCACCAGGTAGCAGGCCAGCATGGTGCCTGTGCGGCCCAGGCCCAGGGCACAGTGCACTCCCACGGCCTGGAAGGGGAGAGAGAGGTTGGAGCCCGCGCCTCCCCCCACTCCCATCCCCTTGCCTCTGACTTGGGTCACCTCCTTCTTCCTACTGCCGCTGCTTCTGGGTTGGGCCCAGTGCTCTGCACCAAGTCTCAGGGCTGAGAGACATTAAAGTCAGGGTGTGCCATCTCTGGTGTCTTGGGGGCCACCAATCACCCCAAAAGGGGGGATCAAGTCTTGGGGTCCTGGGCTACACTGTCTAGCAAGGGGCAGATGTCATACAGTTCCTGGGTCCCTGAAATGCTGCTAGTTCCAATTCAGACAGGATGCAAAATACAACCAGGTTTTGAAGATATAGTACAAAAAGAACGAAACTATCTTATTAAAAATTTATTTTATATTGACGGTTGAAATGATTGTGTTTTTGACACACTGAGTTAAACCATTATCACTGAAAAGAATTTTTCCTACTTCTTTGATACCTTTTAAAAAAGTGGCTGCTGAAAACTGTAAAATGACACAGTAATGCCTATACTGTGGCTATGGGGACTGGCCTCCTGCCCCCCAAGCCTGCCTGTCTTTTCTCCCCTCCACCTGCAGCAACATCCTTTCAGGTCTCCAGCCCTGCCCTGGTGACACTTGTCATCTCTGGCCCTAACTAGCCCCCAGTGGCTTTGCTCTCCCAGCCCAGCGGTGTCCGCCAGACGCCAATCCCTGTTCTGGCAGCCTCTCATCACACCCTGCTCATGTCCCACCGCCTGCTCCCCAGGCCCGGGCTGACCTCTCCGCGGGCGCTGGCCTCGTCCACGATCTGCACGAAGCGGTCGATCTGCTCTGGGCCCGGCGGGCAGAAGTCAGGGATGCGCAGGTGGTGCAGGACAAGGTCTGGGCAGCTGTCGCTGTGAGGGGGCTTGCGTTCGGTCAGAGACACCAAGTGCCGCACGCCATGCTCCCGCAGGAAGTGATAGTGCTCCGGGAGCCGCGGCAGCGCCAGCCCCGCCAGCCTGCCTGGGATCACCCATGAGAAGTTGGGGGGCTGCGCGCCCATGGCTAGAGGAGCACAGCACGGGGTCACCGGGTCGGCCCGTGCACTCTGCCCTCTCAGCACCTCGCCGGCAGACCGATCACCGCTCTAACCCGTAACCCAGGCCCCAGGATTACTTGGTCTCCAGACCCCGCCCTAGTGACCCTCAAACTAACCAGCACCTGCTCCCTGGAGGTCTTGGGATCCCGCTCCGCAGACTCCGCTCCCGCTCCCGGGACGACGTGGGCGCCGCCTGCCCGGCTGACCCACTACCCACCCAGCTCCTGAGCCCACGTGGTCTCCGAGCCGTCCCCCCCGACCCCGGTCCCCGGGCCTCGTAGTCCCTCAACCCCGCGGGGGTGAAGCCCTCTCTGCCACGGGGATTGGCGGAGCCGCCAGCGGGCGGGGCTCTGAGTAAGGAAGAGAAGCAACGTTTTCTGGCCCCTCCCGGAAAAGGACACTCGATGATTGGTTGGGTAATCAAAGTGGGCGAGATTTCTGTAGCCGTGAGCGCTCAGATTGGTGAGTGCCCAAGTAGCCAAGAAGGAAGCCTAGAGCGAGTTAGGGATTGTTTTCCGGATGAAGCAGCCCGGTTGGACCCTGCCCCCCCTGGCGTCCGGTGGGAGGTACTGCACTGCTGCCCCTGTGCCCGGATGTTCCTGCCGCCAGCGCCAGGTTTAGGGGCTCCCTGGGCATGAGCGCTGGGCTCTGTAGGGTGAGGCTTATACCGCACAGGGTTGTTCTCATCTGCTGAAATCACTAAAGCACACGGGGCTGCCATTAGGCGCCCTGAAGTCCTAACCCTATAGTAATTACAGTAAAATAATAACAACATAAAGTGAGCACTTCCTGAGTTCTTACTGTAGCCTGGATACTAGTCTAGCACTTCACAGCGTATTAACGCTTTCATTTGCCACAATAGTCTTATGGGGCAGGCCATTGAATTATTTCCCATTTTACAGCTGAGAAAACAGACTCTGCAGAGGAGCATAGCACAGGTCCCTGGGCACTTCAGACCCAGAATCTTTAACAAGGTGGGTATTGTTTCTTGAAGCTGAACAAAAGGTTCCTGGCTCCTTCTCCCCATCCTCCTTGTCATCTGGATTCAACAATGGCAGGATTTAATTTCTCTTTGTGTTTCAGATCTGTAGCTTCTCTAAGTCATGTTCTCCTGGGAGGCTAGAGTTTATCTGTGTGATTCACAGAAGGCTCAGCTCTAGCTGTGGTCTGACGGGTCCATAACTTCATTTGAGCAATGTGCGTCCAGTGATGCACACTAATTACAATTGGGAACGTAGTTAACCCTTGTTGAACTTGCTTTGTAGCAGGCCTTGTGCCCAGAGCTTTCTGGAAGAACCACCTGTGAAAGGTATTTTTGAATCCCTTTTGTCCGCGAGTAATCTGAGGCTTAGAGAAGTTGGTTAACTTGGCCGAGGATGCACAGCTAGCAAGTAGCTGGGCTGGTTGAGTCAAGGGCTCTCTGATTCCAAGCCCAGGGCACTTGGCCTGCTGAACTTCCCTCCCTTTGTCCCCACCTTTTCGTGGTACACACACTTGCTCAGCTAAAGCTCTGGAAAGCAATTTCTCAATCCCCAAAGTTAAAAGCCCTCTGCAAAATACGTGTTCCATCCACTTGGACAACCTCCAGGTCCCCGAGGTTCCGGGAGCTGCCAGCTCTACCCCCTCCTCCTTCCTGTGCACTCCTATCCCTGATTAAGTCTTTGACACTCCCCTGCCCACGCAGCTCCCGTCCATCTTTCTGTCCTGTCCCAACTCGTTCCTCTCCCTCCTCCTCTGCTGTGGCTCCCTCCGCCCAAACCCCTCTCCACCCGGGTTCTGCCTGCACAACCTCTGGAGTTGGGACTCTGACACGGTTCCTTTGACGTGGAGATTTTCCCCATCCACTCACTGGGGAAGAGCTCCCCACACCCTCTGTGCCTTCCTTGTCTCCTGAGACTACACCCAGAGGCTGCCCTCTCCAGAGGAGAGACGTTGCTGGGGGACACTTCTGTTGCGTTGACACCACCACACTGACAAATGGGAGTCATAGAGCCAGTTGTACAATGCAGGATGCTGCCAAAAGTGCAACACCCTGGCCTGTGCTTGTCATCTAGGGCTTCAGGGAGAGGTAGGTCTGCTTTTATTTTTTAAAACAGATTTATTTATTTGTGCATACAGAACTGAGGTATAGGTCAGAGGAGCAGGGGCGGTGAGAGGCTTCACCAGAGACATAGAGGGGAACAGAACAGGCAGATTGATGAAGTACACTGCTGAGGGGAGCAGCAGGTGGGTCAGGAGAGGTCTGCTGCACCATGTGGGTCACCTCAGGGGCGGGGATTGAACTCATGCTAAAGTGGCTTTAACATCTCAGTGCTATGCTTTACCCTGCTGCGCCACCAGGGAGCGCCCTGCTGTTATTTTTTTTTTATCTGCTTGATGACCTGGTGCTGTAAACAAAGCCATACCCCAGACTTTCACCCATGGTTCCAGTCTGATCAACAAGGGGTTCCACTGATCAGTCTCTGGGGTGTTCCGTCATACATCCGTCAACAGCCCTGAGGTGTTTCCTATCATGAGTTGTACCTGTTGTCCCAGGGTGATCAAGTGTCCTGCTCTTGTTTAACTTGAAGGGACATGATCTGGTAGGCTACATTCTTTTAGGTCACATAACTGAGTGGGTTGTTCTGACCTTGAACTGCAGGGAACAGTGGTGGCCGAGCAGACTGTTTAAGCCCAGCAGACCCACACTTTTCTCCCCTAAGCCTCTTGTCGTGACTGTTCCCCCTTGTGTGGGTCTCTGCAGGGGTAGAAGTGAGTCCACAACCCCCCACCCCCCAAGGACTCCACGTGGAAGGAATTCCCCTTCTCCCTACCAACAGGTGCTGTGTGGAAGGGCCCAGCCCTACCTTGGGCTATGTCCTCTTGTCAAAGTTGCCATTTAACTTTCGGACAGTGACACAGGGAGTCGCACTGAAAGAAAGAACTCTCTTTGCTGGTTTCCCAGCTGTGACCTGGCAATTTAATAGCTCAGCTCCTTTTACCACCTTTGCTGGTGCAATCCTAACCGCCTTTCCCTTTCTCTGTAAAGTTACCTGACCCTCAGGAGGACTGAGGCTCTTTCCTTCCGCTCATCTCCCGCTGCATGAACGTGTGCTTCCTGCATGGTGGTTATGTGGCTGGCGGGGATGCCTGTGTGTGGAGGAGCCGAGGCCGTTTTGTTCCATCTGTGAGTGAATTCCATGTCTGAAGTAGAACCTGATCCCCGGCGCTCAAAGTGTTAAATGAAGCTGTACGTGAAAAACAACTCAACAAGTAGCATGCATAGGCGAGCCTGTGTGTCAGTAGTGAGTCGCTAGGACTGTGTGATAGTGTGCTTGTGTGCCTTTGCAATTGCATGAGATCAAGGACAATTCTGAATTTTCTGTATCTCCTTCCTAAAATGTCCTTTTCACATGTCCATGCTTTTAGGAAGGAATGACTGTGTCAGTGTGACCCTGACTCAGTCTAATTACTCTTTTTGTAAAAACAGATAAATAAGCTTTGCTCTTTATAGAGCACTGATTCTGTGGTGTGTGTGTGTGTGTGTGTGTGCTTGTGTATGTGAACACGAGCATGTGTGTAGACACGATGGCACATGTAGGACCGTTCATATAGGATCATGTGTGTAGAACGTGTATCCAGGAACATGGCGGCTATGTGTGTTATAGTGTGTGCATGTGTGTATGATGCAAACATGTTGGGGGGCATTTTCCTGGAGAATGATCTGTTCACATGGATGGTGGGCTGAGTAATATTTAATGTCTCTGATTTCAAGGAATTTACAACAGACTTTGGAGGGATTTAGACTCAGTGTAATTGTTCTTGTAATATGTAATAAAGTACTAAATTGCTCATCAAAGCCAATCAGATAATATATATTAAAAAATTAATTGTGCAGTAAAAATAATAATCACAGAAGAAGTCAGTGGGGGAAAGATAGACTTGGGTTGGAACCACCGGCAATTCTTACAAAGAAAGGAGTCTTTTTTTCTACTTTGGCCTCTGTCAAACACTGGAAGTAACTTTTATTGAAAAGCTCCAGAGAACGGTTTTAGCTCCCCTTGTCAGCTAACAAGACTGTTCTGACCTTGTTCTCTTTCATGTTGAGGCTCTGCTCTCTGACTGGCCTAATGCCTGGTCTGCCTGGAGCTGAAGCCAGAGAGAGAACCCCTTCCTCAAAGGATGACCCTGTCCTACCAGCAGGTGACTGCTTGGTTTGTGGTCACATTCTGTGTCACACAGCATGTGACCTTCCTTTGTTTCTATACACATTTCACACCTGGGACTCCATGATCTAGAAATTGGACTTGTAAAGGGATGGTGTGATGGCCAGCTTCCAAGATGGCACCAAGGAGCCCCCTCGGCCTGTGTGGTCTTTTCTGCATGGATAGGCCTCATTTTTGTGACCAGCAGGGTGTTGTGGAAATGATGGTACATGGCTTAAGTCATACAAACATTGTTGCAACTCTGTCTTCCTCTCCCTTAGGAAAAGCCAGTTGCTCCTGGTGTGAGGACTCCTGAGCCTTCTGGAGAGGTCTAGGCAGTGAGGAACTGAGGCTTCACATCATTGTCAGGTGAGAGAGTGAGCTGTGAGAGTGTTCACAGCCCCCTTAAAGACCTTAGATGACCTGTCTGGCATCCAGACTATAACTTCTTGGATCCTTACCATAGACACTCTGAGATGATAAATATTTATTATTTTAAACCGTCACATCTTGAGGCAGTTTTTTTTTTAGCAGAAGTCCATATTTATTTTTACATCATTTTGTACATTTTTTTTTCCATCTCGATTGTAATCCCCGCGGGTTTCCCATCACCAAATCACCCGTGTGCCATCACCATAATCCCGTGCATTTCTCCCCCCCCCCTTTTTGATCCCATTCCCGTCTCCACCCTTGAGGCAGTTTTTTTATTTGGCAATAGGTAACAATGTAGATGGGACTCTTCAGCTAGAAGAAGAGAAATAATTTCTAATGCATTCAAGAAGTAAGATGAAATCAAAGCAAGTTTGAATTAAAAAAAGAGAAAGTTATAAGCCATTGTAGCAATTGTGTGTCTGTGTTTGTTGAGGGATAGGTCCAGGCACATTCTTCACATTGGGAGAATCAAGCTGCGTGAAGGCCATGAGTGGGGCAGTCTGGGTGTGTTTTGGAGGTTGTGTGCTATTCATAGAGTTAGGGGTGACATCATGCATCAGAATGGACCCTTTATCAGTGGGCACGTTTCCTGTGAACCCAAGGAAAACTCTTGCTTCTGTTGGGTTCACATCAGTGTTCTGCTCAGAGGCTATGGGGTGACCTGGGTGTGGCCAGAACGTCTTGGACATTCTAATCTAGGTCTTTCCACAAGATGGCACTGATAGCTTTTCCTTGTTCTCTTTTTTGTCTTGTTGAAACTGTGATTTGTATACTGTTTCAGAACACACTGTAGCTCACTCTCATAACTCACCAGTTGATATTTTTGTACTTCTGACAATTCTGTTAATTTCATGGCATTTACAATTATGTTTCTTTTGGATCATCCTAGAAGCCCACTGAGACTCTGTGTTGGGACGTTGGTATTCCCTTCTGCTGTGACTAGGGGTGCTGGAGCTGGGAAGGAGGAGAGGCAACTGAGCCAAGTGGGAGCAGACTTGGAGCAGGAATGCTCAGGAGTAAGCCCCTTTGCCACGAACACCACTTGGTGAACTCTCACTTCTCTCCTTCAGGCTCTAGATTTTTTCTCAAATACGAAAGAAAGAAATGACAGAAAGTGTTGGAATTGCAAATTTCATGGCATAAATGTCACCATTGGCAGGGACCTCAGAGATAGCATTTTCTAGGTGAGAAATCAGTGGTCCCTGAGTAGAAGCCAGTCCACTCTGTCAGATGTCACGGCCCTGTAACTGGCTGATCTGGACTGAGTGACTTCAGCTTTTTGTCTCAGCTTTCTCTTCTACAAAATATAGGTAATATGTTTGTAACACTATAGGCTAGTAGGGATGATCAATAGGGTTGTATAAGTTAGGGGAGATATAAAATACCTAGTGAAGTGTTTGTATATCAGTGCCCCCACAATGAAAGTTCCTGCTCCTGTCACCCCAACACAGGATAATTTAGAGCCTGATGCTCACATGTTGAAATAAATATCTAATCTCATAGTCTGGTCGTGGGAATCTGTGGTCTGAAGAGTTCTAAATTGTCCCCAACGGACTACCCCCTTTGATGAGAGGCTATTACCTGTGATTATGTGTGTCACTGGCACAGGAGGCAAGTGGCAAGGTGACCTCTTGCAGCTGAGAGCCACCCCTTGCTGACAGGTACTTAAAAGCGGTACTTAGTCCTGCAATGGCAGGAAGTGAGCCTGCTGACTTGAGTGGGCTTGAAAGAGGGTCCGGAGCTCCCTAGGACAGTGGCAGCCAAGTTGTCTTCTAGGCTTCAGTCTCATGAGACCTCGAGTGGAGGATGTAGCTGAAATCAAAATAAATTTGAATTAAAAAAGAAAGTTAGAAGCCGTTGTAGCAATTGTGTGTGTGTTTGTTGAAGGATAGCTCCAGGCACATTCTTCACATTGAGAGAATCATGCTGTGTGGAGCCCGAGAGTGGGGTAGTCTGGGTGTGAGTGTGTGTGTGCATTTTGGAGGCTGTGTGGTATTCCTACAGATAAAAAAAGGGGTGTCTTTGTGGCAGCTTGGTAGATAATTAGAGGGAGAATGAGTACAGATGTCCTGCTTGCTGGCTTTATATTCTTGTTAACGTGCTCGTTGCAGTACTACTAGGCTTTTGAGGTTTCTAAGCTGCCATGATGCTTCGTCTGTTTCTTTTGGTTTTAAGTCTTCCAGTCGCCACATGGGCTCATTTTTCCCGTGCAAAGGCAGCAGGGCAGTGAGCTGCTGGTGCTCAGAGTCTCAGAGTGGCCACTGTCGGCTGTCTCCTAGGCCTCCCGCTCCTGGCTGTGCTTCTCATAGTGTGACCCATAGGTGAGCAGCGTTGCCATTGTCAGGGAGCTTGTGAGGAATGCCGAATTCCAGGTTCCACCCAGACATGGGGCCCCCAGGGTCTCAGTGTGTACCTCTGCTTAATGGGCCCAGTTGTCAGGTCAGTTAGGCCTATTTTACCTTCTGTAAGACAGAAGCACCTAGTCAGGGCCTGGTCACCAGGGTGGTGCCTTGGGCACCTCCAGGTGTCCGCTGACTGGTGCTAAGAAATGCTGGCTGGGCAGGGCTGAGGGCAGAGGTGCCGACCAGCACAGGGAGAGGCCTCAGCGGGGCCTGGCTGGCCTGGGTGAGAGCCCAAAGCCCATTAGAAACACCAGAGTCCCAGATTGGAACAATCTCTTGCTTTATCTACCAGTTAGGAAGATATCCAAGAAAAATATGCTTAGATGTACATTATGAATTTCCTGTTTTTGTTCCAAGGAAGGGCTTGGTTCCCAGATTTCCTTTCTGGAAGAATTCTTGAAACATCACTTTCTATTCTCTCTACCTTTAAAGTACATTCCAGCATGTGGGGGATCAAAGTGCCTGCCTTTTCACCCCTCCACTGAAGTACCATCAGCTTTCTGAAGGTGAGGCAAAGGAAGGGTGCTGGGACCACCTGGTGTGGGTCCCTGGGCCCCAGGACATCTTTCCCACTGGGCCCTCTCCTCCATAATCTCCTTAGGCCCCGTCACCGCCACCATCTGGACTGACCTCCACGAGTCCATCCCTAGGCATTTCCCCCTCTGTAGCTGCAGTGATTTCACAGAAGTCAGGTCTCCCTTTTCCAGGTCTTTCATTACTCCTGAGTGCCTTCCAGAAGAGTCCTGACATATACACACTGACAAAGAAGGCGCCACAGGTTGGAAGATTCTTCTGTCTTCGGTGTCACTTGCCCCCTCCCTGTGCAGCAACGCCTGTCTCCATCCCACCGCCTGGGTGGTGTTGGGGAGCAGGGCTGCTCGCGCACCCCCCTCCGTTGTGGGTCCTCTCCCTGCTTTGCCTACAATACCGTCTCTTCAAAGTTCAGACTGGCGCCCACCACTGACTGGGCATCCTTTCCTGCTCCCTGGCAATTCAGGTTTGTATCCCTCTCCTGGGCTGCTGCAGCATCTACCAAACATTTATTGCACTATATATTTACAACATCGGAAAGCACTTCATTGCCTTATCCTACAAATAAAATCATTATAACTGCACACAGTAAAGAAAAAGAACATCTGTATCGGAGAGCCCTCCTGTGTGTCTTCAGTATGAAGGGAAGTAGGCAAGGAATTGAGGGTCACCTACCTGCCCCAGGTGATCTTGGCCTGTGGTCAGTGACAGGCCTGGAAGTCACTCCGATGGACAGCTGAAGAAAATCAGGAAAATTCCTGCTAGTGTCTCAGTCTCCCACACTAAACTGGGGGATTTCAACAGATTCTCCTGGACACTGTTTTGTGTTTGCTGCTTCCGGAAAAGAATGGCCGCTTCTCACATTAGGAAATGTTCTTTGCATCTACGCTGCAGTGCAGAGGCCTTAATAATGGGGAATTGATGCCAGATTTACAATAGACACTACCTATAGGTAACTGCATTCTGGTGTGCTGCCTTTCATAGGTATTTTTGTGTGTGTCTGTGTGCAAGTAAATAAGTCACTTATACAACTCTTTCCTGTGCTCTATCTGGATAGCTACATAGTTTCTCCCTTCTGGCTCCTTGAAGGTTTAATGAGCTTGCTTCTCTACTTTTTAGAGCATGGATTCCCAGCACTGGCTTGATGACACCCTGGAGTGTCTTCATTTATCTCAGGGGGTGCCTTGAAATTCACAAAACAAGATTAATTTAAATTCATTTTCGTTTAAAAAAAGTAAACAGACATTATATAGTAATTACAGGTATAAGTGTGTGTGTGTGTGTTGAAATCAAACTAATAAATGCTTGCCTTAGCGAGAAATCAAGAGGATGGAGGTGGGGTTGGAAGGGCCCATAAAGGTGGTGTAGCTCCACTCTCTCTAAAATATCCTTCTAATCACTTCCAGGTTGGTATGTCCCTAAATCAATCGTGTTTCTCACGATTGTGAGTTGTACTCGGGGAACTGGTAGCTCTCTTTCCCTGCCAACCTGCCAAGGACGCTAGGTCCTTGGGAAACACATTCTGATGGGTAGTGTGTTGGGGTGGGATGTAGAGGAGGTGGCTGGGAGGATGTGGGGTGCAGGTGAGTCGTACCTCCTGGGTTTGCAGGTGTCAGGCACCTGCATAGTGAGTACCCAGGCCCAGTCCCATACAACTTCTAGAAGCTGACAGTGAAGGAGAGAAGGAGCCCCGCTGAGATTCTGTGACCTCATGTGACTGGCCAGAGGTGCTCTGTCATCTTTTTCTTAACAATTTGGGCACATCGTCAAAGGTTAGATAGGTCGACGAGTGTCATGAGTGTGTGAATGTCCATGACTGACTGGAAGGCACAGTCCCAAGGTCAGGGATTCAAAGCCCCTGGAATTTTGAAACTAGATCTTCGAAACAATAGAGCTGGTACTAGTTCAAATCCTGTCTCTGCTGTTGAAAGCCCTGTCAACCTGGGTCAGTTTTATCCACCATAGCTCCTTCTCTAAAGTGGAGAGAATAGTGACAGCCACCCCACAGGGGCATGAGGACGAGATCAGTGCTTTGGACAGTATCAGCATGGCGAGCTGGCCACCCGTGCAGCTCTTATCCTCACCCGGGATTGTCACATGCTGTCAGGACTAGTTGGTGATCGGCATCTTAGTGACACAGTAACTGATATCCAGATATTCATCCACTTTGCCCAGAGCCAGGAGCTATAGTCGAGCTTTAGCCCCAGGTATATTCAGGACTCCTCACATAGCCCCTGGGAAGAGGTAAGAGTTTGATTTGCGGTGCTAGAACTGGAAACTCAGGGGAGGGTTAATTGCATATCAAACAAGCAAACAGAATACCTCATGCAAACTGAGTTCTAGTCTGCTTCCTGGGGAAAAACAGTGCAAACATGCCTGGATTCTTGGAAACACAATGGGTAGCAAGGGAAGAATGTGTCTTGTAGCACAGCGTTTTACTGCCCATCAATCCTTGAAGGTGAGATACCATTAATCAAGAGACAATTTCAAAATGTGTTTCTTATTACCCAGCACTATTGATGAAATTCCAACCTCTTCTGAGAAAATAATTGATGAGAAGAGAATCTTTTGAGGCCATTAAAACACATTCCTGACTCTCTTTATTTTAGTGAAAAGCTAAGTATACCTATGTCTTCAGATGAGAAGATAAATCAAGTCTCATGTCTCAAGATAGCAAAATTCAAATACTGGATTTGAAATGCCAGTAATTCTATTCAATTCCTTTCTCTTGTGCAAATACAGAGGGATATACTTTGTATGATTATTCAGATGTTCAAGCAGTTTTTTAGGATCAGAACATTTCCATATTCATATAGAACCTATTTCTAGTGTAGTGTACCACTGTAACAGAAACAAGATTGATAGGTTATCTATTTGAAATTCATGATAGCCTTTAAAAGATACTTGGTTCACAAGAATGTGGACAGATGGTGGGGAAGAGTCTTTTTAGTGATTAGCTTTGTTTTAAGGTATTTTGTATTCCCAAGGCTATAATGGCCTGACCTCTCTTGTCTCTGTTCCTAAACTCTGTACCTCTCCAGCTTAACTAAACAAATAGATACTGACTATGCTTAGGTGAAAAGATATTGTTCTGCATACTTGGATGAGGAGACAGAGAGAATCACAGAGCTTGCATTCAGTGCTGGTGTGGGCTATTAGGGCCACAACCCCAGCATAAGGATCCACACCCTTATATTCCTCTAGCACCCCCTGGGTTCACCCTTGTGACTTGCTTTGGCCAGTGGGACCTATAGATAATGTGTTGGGAACAGAGATCTGATAAGCTCTGGCACCCAGCAGCTTGTCCTCTTATAAGTTGGACTGACACCCTGAGGCCCCCCAGGCTCTGAAGAAGCCCAGAAATTAAATACCCTGTGACAGGAGAGGTCATTTGGGTCCAGTCTCCAAGGGCTCCTTGGAAGTAGGCGACACAAGTGACCCAGCTCACCTACAGCTTCATGACAACTTATACATTGTTAGGTCACCAAGGTTTGGGCTGGCTTGCTACACAGTAAAGGAAAACTGATAGAAGAATTGGTCTGCAGAAGTGATGTGTTGCGGCAGCAGTAACCTTAGCATGTGGAATTAGCTGTGGGCTGGGTGGCAGGCAGAAGCTACAGGGCAGCGGGCCAAACACTGGGAGCCTGGAAGACCCAAGGGCCCCCTACTTCAGGGTGGTAAGGATGACCCAAATTGCCTGATAGTCACACAGCTGTCACCTCCAGGAACTTGCAGACAGGAAAAGTACCTAGTGAACTGATTTAGCTTAAGACTTACATTTACAATACCGAAGGGTTCAATTAACATTTTATAAGTTGTGTATAATAGGATAGAGAAGAGAAATGAGCTCAAGAAAGAATGGCCCATTTGCGGGCAGAATTTGCAGTAAATATGAGGGGCCAGGTTGGGCTGGGTAGGGATATCATCCTTTTCACAACTCATGTCTGTCTCACCAGTGGGCAAAAGATCCTCAAAGTAAAAGCCCCAGTATAGGAATCAAAGGGCATGGCCTGAGGACTTCATAAGATCTGGACCCTCTCAGTTAGATGAAAGGGCTGTAAGAATTTTAAGGGTATTTTTTTCCCATTGCACCTTTATATACTGACCCAAGTAGAGGTCAGTCTCAGAAGTAATTGTTGGTCTGACTTCTGTCTAGTGAGGTGGACCCTGCACAGTGTGTGAAAGTCACAGATTTAGAAGGAACTTGAGCCAGTAGGACTAACTGGGTCCATAGCAGTTCAAAATGAGTCAGAAAGCCTGTGAGAAGATAGTGGCTGCAGACAGGTGGTTTCTCACTGAAAAGAGACCATCCTGAGGATAGAGCCAACCATCTTAAGTGGGAGAACCAGGCCCTATTCAAGAACCATTCCTAGCCCTGGTTGGGGTGCCCAGTATCACATGTCTGTTGGTTTCAGAATCTCAAGAGGTTGCACTCTGACTCCCTGCTCCATTCTCTTTAAGAGGGGGGCACCTGCTGGCTTTTCTCTCTCATTTCTGAGCTGACTTGGGGGTTCTGTCATATATGTTGTGACTAGTCTTTCAACACAGTGGCTCAGGCTCCAGAATGATCTTCCTCCCTCGCTTGTCAGATGCTCTGCCTCAAGTCTGACCTCTCAGGGTCCTGCTCAAGGGTTCCTTGTCTGTTTGGTGCTGTCGAAACATGAGCTCCATCTGGAGGTAGTCAGTGTCATGTCTCTGGCATGGCCCTGGACAGAGGAAGTCATCCCTTTGTGGGACAACGATGATCTTCCTTTTGGGTCCTGGATGTAGCCACTCGATGGGATGGCCTCAGAGATGGCCAGGCTGGTCAGTGCATTCAAGACGTTTTGGAATAAGGTGCCAGAGGGACTCCTAGCCACCTGGACGGGAACCACATTGCTTTGGGGGTTCTCCTGAACTCAGTCGAGAGTCACCTGAACTCAGCTGGCCCCAGGATCTTTTGTAATGGCAGAAAATGACTACTATGGTTCATTGTGAGAAGTAGCAATTAACTGGGAGAGGGCAGTTGAAGTTCTTCCTGGACAGGCAGTGAGAAGAACTGCTTTGGTGGCCTCTCCTCACTGTCTCTGAGAAGTCATCCAGTACGAAGGTCCTCAAGATGCATGTGACCCCCAGGGGCTGAGGGCACTCTGTCAACCTATTCCTTCCCATCTTTTTCTTCTGATTGGCTGACTTTCAGGCTCATCGTAGGGTAGTCTTTGGTTTCTGTTTGCCGATTTGGTTTTTGAATTTCCATTTGTCGCAGAATTTTTAACACACGAGGCACAGCATTAGGTGCTTGATGTGTAGTTTTAGATTTAATCCTCACAAGGACCCTCAGTGCAGAGCTTACGTTTGCCCTTTACAAATGATTTTGACTTGGAGAGATTTGAAAGCAAGTCTGCCTGACTTGGAGCATTTTCTTCATTCCCAGCCCCACAACAGTGTTGGGGCGGGGGCAGCTTCTGGGCTCTTAACCCAAGATAAAGTGCATCTGGGGAAGAAAGAGTTCCTTCCCTGGTTGGCACCCTGGTGATTCCTAAGTGCATTCTGAAGACTTCTCACCATCAGAACTACTCATGCTATGCTCTGTTTGGAGGCGAATTTATTCTCCTTATTAATTTTAGCTGTTTACAGGCCCCTTCCCTGATTTTTTAAAAAAAGAAGGACAGCATTGCTCTATCAAGTCACAGAGCCAATAGGTTGGCATATTTCTTATTTAAATGTTATGTTGGTTTTGTCTTTCATAAATTATATTTCTGGTTTTTTTCCTAATATTTTCTGAGGAACAAGTTGGATTTAGGTTTCTTATTCCATTGTTAATGATGTGATGCTATGATAGGTTGGAAATACCTGTTGGGGATAACTTTAGGATGTTTATACATGCCATTGATCTCGCTTTGGTCTTTGTGCTTACAACATAGTGAACTCGGGTGTCAGTCAGGGCTTGTCAGTCAGGGCTTGTCAGGAAACAGCCCACACAAGCTGGCGAACTGAAGAGTGTAAGAAAAAGTTCCTATAGAAGCTGCAGGTTGAGGAAGACCTCAGGGGTTGCTGTCATTCTCTGGGAGCTGCTGCCACTTACTGGCTGGATGTCAGAGGCTTGTGGGTTACTGGAAGTGTCAGAGAACACAGCTGATCCCCGGTTGTAGGCAACATGGCGACTGGGATGCAAATGGCTTGACCTGTCCACCCTCTGGTCTCCTGCCAGTGCCTGCCATTGGCTGACTTTTTCCAGAAGGGTAAGGGAGTCAGTGGGTGTGGCCTACACAGGCGAGCCTCCTGGTCAGGGTTCACCTGAGCCACAGGTCTGGGCGGGCCCCCGGGGGGTGACCTCCTGAACAGATCAGGTAATATGTTCAGTCTTTGAAAAATGGATGGTGTTCTGCCTCTGCTTCCTCCACGCCTTCTTTTTCAGTTCTTCTTGATGATTTGAAACAATTTGTGCTTGATCTGGCTATATGCACCCTTAGAATGAAAAGTATAAAAATAACCATTCTCTGTGTAGTGATATGATTTTATTGTCACTAACCAGAAATGGCCCTTGGATCTTACTGAGAAACAGAGTGGCTTGAATTCAACTTTTCTAAATCCCAAATCATCCGTCTTGGCAGATAGTATTTTCAGTTTAATTGGCTTCTATCTAATGATTATATATAGCCGGCCAACTCCTTGAGCTACTTAGGGGTATATTTTATAGCCATTTTCTCTGGTGATTTCACTTGAAAATGCTGCTACTTAAAAGTAGGTATTTCTTGGGTGTATCGCTGACAATTGTTTGTTTGTCTTTGGGACCTGGGAGATTAGTAAAATGCATTTTGAAAAATGTTTTCAGGTACAAAGCTTAGCAGTCATGCCTGCTTTGTATATGCTGGTTGAATGAAAGGGTGAGGGAATTCACTTTGTGGCTTTGACTTTATCTTTCTTTCCCTTAGTTGTTTTTAGGAAATGGATTTTGGAGACTGTCATAAGGAAATGTTGGTCTTGTTGGTGGGTCCCTCTGCTAACCTCCATAAAGCAGCAGGATGCCTGCTAGTGGGGTCCTGGCTAGAAGACTTCACCTACTTTAAAGAAGTGACCCTGTGTCCCGCTCTGTTGGCCTCTAAGATGTGTGGACCGTCCTTCATTAGTGACAGAGATTTCATCAGTTCATACTCTTGTCAACAATTAAATGTGAACATTTCTCTGCCCAGGGCCTGCTGAAAGCTTAATTAGAAAGGTGACTGATTCTGATGGACAGCCAAAAGATATCTTTTCATTATCTTAGGTCACACTGTCCAGTAGAACTTTCAATTGGTGAAGGAAATACTCTGTAATTGTTGCTTTCCGCTATGATCGTCACTGGTCATGGGTGACTATTGAGCACTGAAAGTTGCCTATTATGACTGAAGAATGGCATTACAGTCATTAAACTTAGTTTTAATGAATTTAATTTTAAATAGCCATTTCTGCCAGTAGCTATCTCAATGTACACAGTCTAGATTTTATCCCTGGATCAATTCAGACGATCTTTTTTCTTTCTTTTTTTTTTTTGACTTTTAAAAGAATAGCATTTATTGAATTGCAAATTTTTACTTTGTCATATGGTGGTTTTAAAATATGTCCTCACATTCTTGGCCATGCCTCTATCAAATACAAAGATTGATTACCCTTCCCTTGGATATAGGTTGGCCCCAGTGACCTGCTTTTGGCAGAAGTGATGTCATGTGGCTGCTGAGGCTGGCTTTTAGAAGGTGAGCCAGTTCCAAAGTGCAGGTTTCTGCTGCTCCAGCACCACACTGAAGCGTCTTGTGGAAATTTCAGGCATGTAAAGAAGACTGCTGCTGTCACCCAGCTGAGGCTTCAGGAGATTCCAGACACAGCCCCTGTCTAACTGTAACTCTATGGGAGGGACCCAAGCAAGACCAGTTAGTTCCCAGCAAGATAATAGCAAATGATTGCTGTCATTTTCAGTCACCGTTTCGGAGGTGCATGGCAATCTGTAACTAGAACCTCTTATTTGGAAGGATGCCAGAGAAAAGAGTTCTGCTAAACACTCAATGTGTTGTTCTTGTTGGGTTGTTTTGAGAACAAAAACATTTTGTGCTTTCTTGAGTAACTAATACACTTCTATTTAGTACTTTTTCACTTTGGTTGCTAGGAAACTCAAAGCTGAACTCATGTACCACCGTTGTAACTAAGCAGGGACCACAGACAATTTCTTGGTGTTTATTTTTCTCCGGCACTCTCTTATTATTCCTCTCACTGTTTAAAAACCCTCAATGCAGTGTGTGTGTGTGTGTGTGTGTGTGTGTGTGTGTGTGAACAAACCATTTTAGAAATGAATGCAAGTCATGCTGGGTCTTTGCTGAACCAGTGTGAGTGGTAGGAGCATCAGTGGACTGTGATGAGGGTTGGGGACATTGGCATTCATCACTCTCAATGGACTTGTACCTTAAACAACATGGGTTTGAGCTGCGTGGATCCACTTTATGTGGATATTTTTCAGTAAATATACAATTGACCCTTGAGCCCTGTTAATGCATTTTCTCTTAAATGATAAAGGCTTAAGGCTTTCCTAATAACACTTTCTTTTCTCTATCTTACTTTACTTTAAGGATACAGTACATTTAACAGACTGAAGATATTCACCGGCTATTTCTGTTCTAGGTATGGCTTCCAACCAACATCAGGCTATTTGTAATTAAGTTTTTGGGCAGTCAAAAGTTACACTCAAAAGTCAAAAGTTACTCACTGTGTGGGTGTCAGCATCCTTGACCCTTGAATTGCTCAAGGTCAACTATAAGAAGAAAAAAAAGCTCTGAGAAGCAGCACAGTGACTGCTGAGGGATTCAGAGAAGTGGGAACCAAAGTCCCAGCCAGCTGCAGCTGGGTCCTACTGTCCACATGGTGCCATGGTCACGGTGGATTCTCTGCCAAGGGCCACTTATGTGGCACAACAGTGCCACGAACACCAAGACCCCGGGGGCCCTCAAGGTGGTGGGTATAGTTGTGCTTCATGTGGACTAAAACATCCCAGCAGAGCACAGATGATGTGTGAGTGTGTTTAGAGGACTGGGTGATGGCTTCCCAGAGGGGAACCTGGGAGGCTTCATGATAGCGGGCCTGGCCAGGAAGGACAGCAACGTCCCTGAGTGTATCCTAGAGAGAGAGCATGGGGTGAAGGGCAGAGGAGATGAACCTCCGTAAGCTCCATGCTGGGAATTCTGGGCGCTGTGGCATTTGCTGGGGAAGATATTTTGGGCAGCGGGGATTGCGACATGTCCCAGATTAGACTGTGAGCACTTGCTTACTCTTCTGTTGTGGGGCCAGGCCTGCCCAAGGGCATGTGACCTACATGTGTGCATGGAGGATTCCGGGAGAGAGAGTGCTGATGATAGTGTCCACGCAGCTGACTGCTCGGAAGCCCAGCCCTTGGGGTTGTGTTCTGAGATAACTGTTTAGAAATTTTATCAATAAAGAACTTTTAGATTTTGGTGTGGAAGAGAAGGTGCTGGAATGCACAGTCTTCCCCAAAGGGCGTCCCGGACACTTCTGAGGATGCCACCTATGTCTCTGCTTTACATTTTATGCAGCTTCCTTGTGACCCAGGAGCCTGGTGTTCTGTGAATGATGCCAACCAGCAAAGCTTAAGAGAGGGGAATTTACGGGGGTAGAGTTGTAGTTCTCGCCAGCTATTGATTGTTACAATGAGTCACAGACAGCTCCTGAAATTCCACAATGGTCTTTTGAAATAGGAAAACCTCAGTCAACAAGTGGAAGTTGCTAACAGGGTGAAAACTTTTCCGGTCCTTTAAAACAGGATCCTGCTGCTTGCCTGTAAGTGAAAGTTTCAACACGCCTCTTTTCTTGGTCAGGAAGATCACACTCACTGCCTGATTACACAAGGCTCAGTGCCATTCTGCCTGATTCCTCTGGGCACACAGCTCCCCAAAGGCAGTGCCCAGGTGGCTGACGCCTTAGTATCCTGCCTCAGAACCCAGCTTCTTGGGCGCTGCCAATGGTGTCAGCCACCCGTAGTCACAGCTGGTCTTGTGACTGTGCCCAGTGCCAGACTTAACATCCTTTCCTTCATAGTATCTCATCTAATAAACACTCCGTGAGTGCTTGCAGAGAAGAAAACTAAATCCCAGATAGTGCAAGCAAATTACCTGACACCTCAGGTGAGTGGGTATAGCGGAGGATTCTGCCTCTGGCCTTAGGAGTCTGAGTCCTTCTGTGCTCTTGCGAAGGTCCAAGTATGAGTGGCAGGGGGATTGCAGGTAGGAGGAGGTGCACAAGTACCTGGCCAAATGGGTCACCTAGGAACATGCTGTCCCCCGACAGGGACAACCTTTCAGCAGCCGTCTTTGATAATCAGTGACAGAGACTCAAGGATCTAGAAGTGATGAAAGTTATAGAGTTCCAAGCCCTCATTTTTTTAGAAGTGAAGCTGAGATCTGGAGACAAATGTCTTGCAAAGTCTAACACAGCTAGCTGGTGACAAGACTGGCGTTGTTACCCGGCTCTCTGGATCTTACACAGGAATTTCTGCTACGATACCGTCTCTTTTCGACCTGGTATAAATGTTTACAAGGAAAGAGGACTGGTGTAGTTATGGCAGATCAGCTGTTAGCCATGGCTGCTAGTCATTGGACACCTTCGTATTCAGACTTCACATTATTGAAGAACCCTCAAAGTATACATATCAATACATTGTCATCTCTGAGGATGAGATGGGATGGGGAGTGACTTGCCAAGACACTGGCTTCATGTTCTCACCACCATGCAGTGTGGCTTCTGGCAATTTATCTTTTACCCTAGAAAACTGAAATGGCTGCTTTTAAAAATATGGTCAAGTATCATTTTTGGGAATTCATTAAAATTCAAATTGTCTATGTTTATTCCTAGAACTATATCTGATTAAAAAAGGAGATAGGGCAACGAACCAGTTATCACTTTTAAACAGAGTCCTTAGAGTCTTGATTAATGTTTTTTTTTTTTATTGTGAAGGAAAACCAACAAGTTGAAAAAAACTGTAATGCAAGTCATATGCTTAAGTAAGTTTTTTTTAGAAGAGAGTTTCATTGTTCATTTTCTAAATTTTAAACCCATTTTTGGCTAGAGTACTAAGGGCAGAGCTTTAAGGTTATTGCATTTATTAGCTCTCCCCTGCAAATCCTCACATTCCAGTACTTCCGGAGCAAAAGCCTAGTGATCATGTGCTCCTCACAGTCGCTTTGACACACCTGCTTTCTTCTTAACACCTTTTTAAACGTGGGGAATGTTAAGGAAGAGCTCTGAGTGCCCATGTCCGCGAACGCAGACCATGATGGGCAGCGTGGACTTGTTGGGAAGGTGCTAGAGGGGGAGCATAGGACTCCCAGGGAATGGGAAGGCATCAAGGCAAAATCTCTCAATTTCCATTCCCCTTTCCCCCACTCCTAAAGGCTATTCCTGCATAGTTACTGAATCCTGATATATCATAGGTGGTTACTTCCTGACTTGGAAGGTCTTGACCTTCGCCAGGCTCTGCAGGGAGGTATGTCTGCACCCTGATTCCAAATATGCCCCTGCTCTTTTGACTTCACTCCCTTTTCACAGGGACCAGTGCCCTGGACGGCTTTGCAGAGTGGGGGAAAATCTTCCCTGAGACAAGCAGTGCCTCAGCTTCCAGACCACGCGGTGATGCTTCTTAGTCCGCTGTCATGACTTCTTACTTTGTTTCTCCTCCTTTGACTGTCATTTGCCTTGGGCACCTCTGGGCTCTCTGGCTTTTCACCCAGAGTCTGAATCTGGACTGATTCTTAACATCTGAATCCTGACTGCTCATGTGGCTACTGAACTCTATGAGCTTTTTCCCATCCCTGGTGTCTATCAGAAATTCTTACATTTGTTTAATTTTTTTCTGCCTGACTTCCCACCTTGGCTTTGGGATACCAGCCCCAGTCTGGATCCCACAGGGAGATTCCATCTCATTGAGCAGCCAGATTAAGAAAAGGACTGTTGACAGGCACACATCGTCATCTGGCACGGGCACAGTTCTCATGGTCTTTTGGTCATTGGGTTGCTTTTTATGTAATAAGAGTTCGAGGAATGTCTGAATAGAAGAAATATTTTGTAATCAAGGGGCAATGGTTGTTATTCTTTCCAGTCATTGAGTTAGCTCTGCTTCTATAAAGTGTAACATAGTGTTCCAGACTTATATGGAGTTCCTGGGGTGTCCTGAAATTGGGGTCAATCCACCTTGGCAGAGAAGATGAGCATACTCCTGGGATGCAGGCTTCTTGATAGATAGTTCATGGGTAATGATTTCTATTGTGTCTTCCTCATTCTAAAAGTGAACAAAAGTCACTTTCCCTACAGAGCCTCGCTTTTTGAAATGACTTTACCTGTGTGAAATCCCAACCTATCTCAATAGGATATTAATAAAGGAAGGAGGATTTTCCCATCCAAGATAATGACCTCAAATCAAGTCCTTTAGTTGGGAAAAGAAATCCCAGTAGCTGTATCCTGGTTCAGCTGCCTACTCTCTTACAGGTTTGTTCAGAATGAACAACCATGGCTAATTTCTTGGGCAAATGAACTCACTATTAATACCTCATCAATTATCTCTGCTCTATCAAAGTATCTGCAAATTTAGATAGGGTGAGCTCTTGAATGTCAGCCCTCTCTGACCATAATTCTTAAAATTCAAATTGCACTTGTTTCTAGAAGTATAACTGATCTTGACAGATAAGGCCATGAGTCAGTGTCATCTCTTAGGGCTCTTGGTGACTGCAAGGGTATATCTCCAGCCACATTTCTAACTAAACCAAGCAAGTTCAGGCATGGCCCTGAAGTACTTGGTTTCTATGTTGCATGTCACACTGTACTTGTAGTTGCTTTTTGAGCTGCAGAATTTGGTGGGGCGGGGAATGTTGACCTCAGAAAGCATTTGGGACAGTGCCGGGCAATTCCACAACCCATAGTTTTTCTTCCCATCATCATGTAGAGCAACAACAGAGCATTCTTCCCACTTTGTGTGGAAATTCTCCTCTGCTCTTTGAAATCTGGAGTAAAGATTTCCTCCCATTGTGTAAATCAAGATAAAGTTTGTGTTTGACATTCTGTTCCTGGAAATCTCTCTTACACAGAACACCCATAGGTGTTCTAGAGTTGCTGGAGTGACAGTTGGTGCAGGGTGATACAACAGAGGGCACAAGCCAAGTCTATGTTGCAATAAAACATGTCCCCTGGGAACATAGGCCAAGATAAGCAGAGCAAATCAAAGAAAGATGTGTCAACAGCTCAAAGGATCCATCACTCAAGACAACCGAGGTCGTAGTGAGCAGGATAGGAACACTGTGAAAACAGCCTCTGATAAACTGGTGCAGTAATTGGAGACGTTTGTGGCGATTGAAGGTGTACTGGGGAAGCCTCCAGGGTGAGATAAGGCAAGCAATCACCATGCCAAGGTAATTTGTTAGCAGTTCCGGCTTTGGGCTGACGTGTGTAAACCTGCCTGCTGTGATGTATGAAGCCTGCTAAGCTGAGGAAGCTTGGCCACAGCAGGACAAGAGAAAAGGCTATCTGCATGGAACTGACAAGGGGTTCCACCTGTACCCGCCAATGTGACATTGTCCGGATGGAGGCAGACCCGGGTCACATACACCCTGTGGACAGCGGGTAGCGTGGCCTGCAACTAGGACAGCCGTGTCCACACTTTTCTCTGGTCTTGCTCAGTAGCTCTTCTAGATCAAGGCTCTTGAAAAAACTGCAGAAGGAGTGTAAGTTTGAGTGCATCTCATAAGTCGAACTGATCTTAGGTGGCTCTCTGACCCACTCCAGCCTTGCTCCACTCTCCGTCTCACTGAACCCACAGAGTCTGTTCCACTAACACACTGTCCATCTCACACCTGACTCTGCTCCTCAGTGTCCCACCGGGCTCACCCCGGCAACCTAATCTCACCATCGCACCCTTGTGCAGGTGTGCACTGGGCTCAGCTGAGATCCCGCAGCCCCGCTTCCTGGCTCCCATTGATTCTATTTTGCCGCGAAACAGCTCTTGCTTTTTGTCCACTCAATATCCATTTTCCCATTCTTCCAAGACATAAGTCTTGGCTTTATTCCAGGTGTCTTATGTGTATTCTCCCTCCCCACCCCCTGTGGCCAAGAGACTTAAGTAAGACTTCAGCAAAACTGGCTGGGGGGCTTCCGGGGAGCCTTCTTGGCAGGAGACTGATTGGAGTGTCCTCAGTTTTCATATTTTCTCCCTAGTTTGGAAAATAGTGTGATGTCAGATCTGCCAGCATATGAGGCAGAAGAGAACAGATGCTGCCCACGAAGAAAAGCATGTTCATGAGCTGAAGGGCTCTGGGCCCTTGGTCACTTCATGGACCTCGACACCACCTTTTCTGCCTCCTAGGAGTCGATTTCCTCTAGGAAGGGATATGAACCCTTCAGCCACCCTGAATGTGAGATGCCACTCTGCATTTTCCTTTTGATATTTCCAGCTATACAAAGCAGAAGGGACCAGGCTCAGGGTGATAAATCACATCCTGTAAATGTTAGTGGGGAGAGGTGAGCCAGCATGAGACACTGTCCAAGGACATCCATGGTCAGGTGGTATGAGCTTTGGGGACAATGGCTCTTCCTTCTCAGGGTCAGCACCAATCATGTCATAGTGTCCCTTCTGCATCAGGACCCTTGGTGGCAAATGTCTCAAAGGGTACCTTAGAGAGCAAGGGCACCTTTCCCACTATGAACCCAGCAGAAATAAAACTCAAGCTAGGGAGATCACAGCTAGAAAACTGGAAGTGGGGAGTCAGACTCATTGCTGTGCTATCTTCTCCACCCCCAGGGGCGACGAGAACAGCAGTGACCTGGGCTGTCCCCACGTCTGCCTGAGTCTGAGCCGTGGCCAAGATGAAACTCTGCCACTCCAGTTTCCCCTCATTTTCTGGGGAGAAGCCCCCTCCTAGACTTTAGTATGGTGGGCAGCTGCTCTGGGAGGTGCCTGTTCCTGTACCCAGAACTCTGTACTGGAAAGATCAGGAGGGACAGCACCATGGAAATTTCTTGGGAGGATGTAAAATCACCTTTTCCTGTTCTGTCAGAACAGGAGGCATGTTTTCAAGCTAAGAACTTCCTAGCAATATTTAGGGTAAACATGGAGAGAGATTCTTTTAAACAAGGAGTTCCTGAGTGTGGTCTAGGCTTCTGCTCTTCTTAACTTAAGGGAATTACTGGCAACTCTGAAGGCTGTGTCGCCCAGCCCCTTTCGGCAGGCTCTGCTGGGCAGGGGCGCCTATGGGCCGGGGTGCCTTTGACTCTTTTGCAGTTTTGAAATTGTCCTTCAGTTTTAGGGGAGCTGCATGTGTGTGTCGTGGTCCCTGCCACCACCCCCTCACTTTGTTCTCGTAGATTCACTGGGACTGACATTCATACAGTTCTTCTGCTCTTTGGTAAATAGCCCCTCAGGTTTTCAGTGGGGGTTCCTGTCTTCTTCAGCACAGGAGTCCTGATTTCTGCCCACCCTGCCTGTTTCAGCCTCTGGACATTGTTATTTTGTCAGTGTTACCCCTCTATGCAGAAGTTACAGAGGCAGGTCTTCCTCCTCTCCAATCTGTCTCACCTGGTTGCCAGGTGGGACTGTGACCCTGTCCTTGCACTTCCGTTTCCTTATCTGTAAGCAGAGGGCAAAAGCAGGTTCTGGGAAAGAGTCACAAACTAAGGCACAGCCAGTGCAGGGGTGAGGGGGCGAGGCCTGAACCCCACATCCATGCACTCCTTTTCCTGTGACCCAGTCACTTATAGCTGTATGTTGTGAAGACAGATTAAGCAATGTGTGGAAAGGCATTTTATGCTCTGAAAAGTGACATGATGATCTGTGATGACTGCTAGGGAGATTGCCCCCTGGCAATCCTAGTGACCAGAGGGCTCTACTCTTAGAGCAAATGACTTCGTTCATCACACTGTTGCTCTCACGAATCCCAGGGGAATGACTTTCAGCCTTTTTTTGAATCAGCTAATGCATGTGAAGGCTGAAAGTGCCATCAGTGAACTTTCTGTTGGTCTTATCCTGTGCCCAAGTTGTCTCTGATCAGGTGGGAGCTGCAGTTCATTTCCTCTGCCGCCAGGGAGCACGTCATGGGGTCACTCCTGCTGGCACACCCTCTGCATGCCTGTGTCCCTGTTAAGGGCATCTGGTCCCCACATTCCTATTTGAGTGTGGCTCACAGCCAAGCTTGGATACTGTAGGGTCCTACCTGAATGAAAGTGCCCCCGAGAGGAAGAGTCTGAAGAAAGAACATGATGAGGAGACACAGGAGCAGGATGACCATAGAGTGGGAGCAGAGTTTTGATAAGAACCAGTCTTTTGATATGAGATCATGGAGACACGAATATGTGAGACTTTGTGTTGTCTTTTATGGGTGACCTGCTGGTGGCAGTGGGGCCTTTAGTCCCAACATCTGGACTGATGGAGGTATGAGGTCTGTAGGGTGCCACCCAGGCCCAGCTGTTGCTCTGGAGTCCCGATGTCTTTGGGGACTGTCTCCTCGGTGCCTCCTAGAGACCAGTCCTTCTCCTCCTGCCCCACCACCATGTCCACAGCCAGCCTGGCTCTCCCCACTCCTCCTGACTCTAGAGGACATAAATAAGTTCTCGACAGGAGTGAGCTTCTTTAAGAGGACTTGGTCACCAGAAATCCAAACTTGTAGGATTTTTAAAAACCTCACAGTCTCACAAGTCTTATAGTTCAAAGTTCTTATTTTAGAGATGAAGACACTGAGGTTCAGAGGTTAAGTATTTTCTTCAAGGTTTGAAGCACAGTAATACGTGTGGATGACAGTGTTAGTTTCTTGATTTCTGATGAAATACCTTCCTCTACTGGCTTTCTGTAATCAGGAAGAAGACAATATTTTGATGAGTAACTGTAGGAGGGTCAGAGATGACCCAAGAATTTCCTGATTTATAATCTGGTGGTAGAGTCACTCTAAGAGCAAATGGCTCTCAGATTGCTTCCCAAAAGGATTGGAGTCACAAAAACATACTGTATCACCCCATCCACATTTCCCAATGCTCTTCATTTCTCTTTCTGTGTATGGTCTCACCTTCTGGAGTCTCACATCTTAATAAGCTAAAGAGCACAAAGAGGTGCCCAGGGAAGCCTCCAAAGTATTTTTATTTCCTCTTCCTTCTCTTCCTCTTCCCCTCCTCTTCCCCTCCACCTTTTTTTCCTCCTCCTCCCCTCTTTCACTTTTAGCTTTTTATTTCCGAACATTGGTACTTATGAAAACTCAGAACGGAAGAAAGTAAGAGGGGCACATTTCCTTCATCTTGGTCTCTGCTGACTGGTTTCCTTTGTGGCCGGGAATGTGGGGCTGGGCTTTTGTCCAAGGCTATGTGCTACCAAGAACTGGAAATGGAGAACTTAGCAATGGCACTGAGCAGTTTTCTTTCATTTTTAAATAGAACCTATTGAAAAATGAAATTTAAGTACATTCCACTAGCCTGTGAAGTCATGAAGAGTGCAGCTTCCCACCTGGAGGTGTGCTGGTGCAGCCTCGTGAGGGTGGCTTGTTTCTCAGGAATTATCAACAATCAACTGTTAAGTCATTGGGTGCTCAAATCAGACGTGGTGGGATATCAACACCCACCAGCAACTGCTACAAATACACTGTTTTCTTTCTTTTTTTTTTTTTTTAAAGATTTATTTATAAATCTGGGGTACAGGCCAGAGGCTCAGGGGCGGCGAGAGGCTTCACCAGAGACAGAGTGGGGAGCAGAACAGGCAGATTGAAGAAGTACACTGCTGAGGGGAGCAGCGGGCGGGTCAGGAGAGGTCTGCTGCGCCATGTGGTCACCTCCGGGGCAGGCGGGAATTGAACTGATATGGAAGTGGCTTTAGTTTCTCAGTGCAGTGCTTTAACCCGCAGCGCCACCAGGGAGGGCCTTCTTCTTCTTTTTTTTTAATCAGACAACTGGTGTGCCAATCACAACAATGTCTTGCTACAAAAGAAGGGCCACCACCCAGGGGTAATCGTTATTCGTGTCTTCATGGAAATACCCAGAAAGTAATTATTCATATGCTAACACACCTGCATGCATTAAATGACATCCTAAATGTCATTTATTGTGACATTTGAGTAGGTCTTACAGGAGATGAGGGAGTGGCGAGGTGGCATTTGGGGAATGGCAGTGGAACAGTCAGTGAGAATGTGGTGGTGGCTTTGAGGAAAAATGAGAAGATCTGTGTGCCTGGAGCAGAGTTAAGTCAGGGGGTCCCTGCGTAAGGTAAAAGAAGAAGAAAGGGGGAGATCATGGAAGGTCAATGCTACCCAGTCATATAAGAATTTTGACTTCTCTCTGGTTAATACACAGGATCCCTTGAAGGTGGGCCTGAACCATTTGAACTATTTGAGAATATGTTGTCAACATGAAATTCTGTTATCTCCCCCAATTTAAATGTATAATTCCTACCAACAAGGACTTTCTCCTTAATAACCACAATTTAACCATCAAACCAATTATTAACTTGATCTATTGCTACCAATATAGCCTCAGACCTTCTTCACATCAATTTTCCCAGATGTGTTCTTTTTATGGCAAAAAGATCAATCTTAGATCACACATCCCATTTAGCAGTCAAATCTCTTAAGTCTGAGGTCCTTAAAATGTACTTGACTTTCGTGTTATTAGGGTTTTTGCAGAGTATAATTATTCTATCGACTGTCCTCCTGGTGGGGTTCCTTAGCTGTCCCCTGGTGACGAGTTATTAGTGTGCATTTGGGGCAGGAACATCACAGAATGGGTCCATTTTTCTCTTTATGGCATCAGTTGTGGGCACACAACTTGAATTTGTCCTGTTACAGGTGGTGCTACTTTGGATCTGAATGAATGTGATGTTCATCAGGTTTCTCCACTATGAAGCTATTAATACTCTGCCATTAATAGGTATTTTCTGGGGAGGTAGCTTAAGACCATGTAAATATCTTTCTTCATCAAACATCCACGGACTAATTTTACTCTTTTTTTCAAAGTAGTTTCTGTATCTTGTATATGAATGTTACTTATAGCATCGATTGTTTCCCCTTGCCTTTTAAAAAATTTGATTCCTGAGAAGCCTTTTCACATACATAAACAGAAGAGATTAGAAGTTATATACCAACACTTTTGCTGAATTATTTGAGTCCCCTCCATATTTCATGTCCCAAATCACAAAATCTATCACAAATATTTTATGAAATACTCTGTCAACTGAGTAACTTCTCTTTAAGTATGTTGAAAACAAAAAATTCAAAAAAGCATCTGATTTGCCAAAGGATTTGCTTTCCAATTTTCAATTTCTTTGAAAGATATTGAAAAGCTTATCAAGATTTAGCTGATGACCCTTCATTTCATCGATGGCATTGTAGAGCTATCTGTTTAACCAGGTAGACTTAGAAAGGTTTAGACAAGTTCAAATATTAATTTATTTATGCATACAATAGCTGAGGTTCAGGCCAGAGGTGTGTGTG
>NW_004567125.1:9074580-9119053 GCF_000260355.1 Condylura cristata | reverse complement strand
GTGGTGGTGAGAGGATTCACTGAGACAGAGTGGGGAACAGAACATGCAGATCCACTGAAACACACCGCGGGTGGAGCAGCAGGTGGGACAGGAGAGGTCTGCCACGCCATGTTGGTCAGCTCCCTGGCTGGAGATAGAACTTGTGCTGCAGTGGCTGCGGAGAGCTTTATAGTTCTGTGTTTTAATCCCTTGTGCCACCAGAGAGGGCCCTGAATATGAACTTAAATACACTATTGTTAATCTAGTATTTCACAACATCCATTTATTATGTACATCTTTTTTCTGGGGCAGGGAGTTGGGGAAGGAGTAAAACATCTTAGCTCTGGAGACTTCACTCAGTTAATTTGTGGAATTAACTCCTCTCCTGCCTGATGAGTGAGGGTGGCACTAATCATGCCGGGGCTGTGGGTATCCAGTGGCTGCCCTGGCCTAACACAGCCATGTGCTTACTTTGTCCAAGGAGCAAAGCCGCCATTCATTGTCTCACCAATCTGCTACTCTTCTGTCAGAAAAGTCTGGCTTCATATTCGATCCAAATAAACACATTATTGTGATTCCCAGGGCAACCAGCTCACTTCTGAAGCAGTGATAAGCCGGGAATGTGAGGGTCCCATTTCCTCACACATCAATTAAAAAAGATACAGGTCTAACTCCCTTGATTTTGTATTATTTACAATTTACGTGGCAACATTTACTCCCTATAAGTCTGAACTCCACTTACTTGCAACCAAACCTTATTTATCAATAAAACCATGTTCCCAAGATAAAGCAAGTTCTTCTTACTCAGGGACACAAGAAGTAAAACAACTTCTGCATAATCACTGCGGTGGTCAGGACTGGTTACATAATTTCAGGATTCAGTGCACATGGAAATGTGGGGTCCTTTTTTCACAAAGTATTTTGAGACAGCAGCCTGAAAGCTTATGTGGGCTCTTAAGTGTGGGCCCTTCTAAGATTAGGCCATGTAACTTAGAGGACACAGACAGTTGTGAGCAAACTTTTGTTTGTAGATCCCCTTCTGTTATGTTCCTAATGTAAATCGAATTTAAAAAAATGTCATAACCAAAGTGTTCATTGCACACATTTTTTTTTCTATAAACGTAGACATGGTTTATGAACTCAGACATCTGTGCACTTTCTATCTCTAAGACATAGGAGATCTATCTGCCATAATCTCTAATATAATATGGTAAATAATATTTCCATATCTTAGTTTCCCTATATGTAAATTGGAGATAATGTATCTACTGGGATTGTAAGGATTAATGGAATGATACAGGAATGTACATAGGACAGTATCTGGGTAATACAGCCTCATGCTATTATTTTGCTCATTTTATTCATTGGACAAATTACTGGAATGTCAGAATAAGGAACTCATTTAATGGCAGTGATAGAGTTGGTATGCAAAATCTTTTTACTTATCAATGGTGCATCAGGACTTACAACCTTTCACACTTGTGTGTGACTTTCTATTTTTTTGCTAGAAAAATGGTGATATGAGTGAACAATGCTAATTCTTTTAAGGGTCTCCAAGCCAAACCTGATAACTGTATTAAACCTTACTGATAAGTTTACTCCCAAAGAATTAGCTGATTTAATTTATACGTATTTGGAATAAATTATGTGCATTAGAGATTTCCTCATATTTTGTTTAAGCATGCTTTATGATGAAGGTCCTAAAGCAGAGTTGCTATTACTAGAAAAAAAATGCACATTATATGTATGATTCCTTATATTAGTTGTTTGGTGTTTGTCATTCAGTCCTACCTTGATGGCCCTTGGAATATAAGTAGAAAAACTTGCATTATATTATTATTAGAGGTTGGGTCTTTTATAAATCCTTCTATCCCTCGCCCCCAAACTGTTGCTTTACTGTTAATAGGAAATCTCTGGTGACTGTTATTTATTTATTTTTAAATTTATTTATTTATGCTTACAGAACTGGGGTATAGGCCAGAGGTTTGGTAGGTGAGAGGATTCACCAGAGATAGAGTGGGGAGCAGAACAGGCAGATATACTGAAAAACACTGCTGATGGGAGCAGTGGGCGGGTCAGGAGAGGTCTGCTGTGCCATGTGGGTCAGCTCCTTGGCCGGGGATTGAACTTGTGCTGTAGCAGCTTCAGAGAGCTTCATAATGTGGTGCTTTAACTTGTTGCGCCACCAGGGAGAGCCCTGATGACTGTTTCTTTTTTTTTAAAGATTTATTTATTTATACATACAGAACTGGGGTACAGGCCAGAGGTGCAGGGGTGGTGAGAGGATTCACCAAAGACATAGTAGGGAGCAGAACAGGTAGATTGATGAAGTACACTGCTGAGGGGAGCAGCGGGCAGGTCAGGAGAGGTCTGCCGCACCATGTGGGTCACCTCCAGAGTGGGGATCGAACTCATGCTGAAGTGGCTTTAGCTTCTTAGTGCTGTGCTTTAACCCACTGTGCCACCAGGGAGGGCCTGATGACTGTTATTTTAAAGACTGATTTCTTATCAGAAGGGAGGCACAGACTGGCAATTTAAAAAAGTTTAAATGAAATAAAATTCTGTCTCTTTTTACTACAAAGTGATAGTGCAATTGAAAATAAAAACCAAATTTGAGTGAAGGTCAGCTTTCATGTCCCAGGGCTGCTGTCACAAAGGACCATAACCCGGGAGGCTGAAAAGTAGAGACATATGTCATCTTGCAGCTCTGAAGGTTGAAGTCTGAAGTCACTGTGTCAGCTGGGCTGTGCTGCCTCTGAAATCGACAGGGGCATCCTTCCTGCCAGCACCTGTGATCTGCCAGCAGCCTCGGCTCTTCATACCTGCAGCTGCAGGCTCCAGGCTGCCTTTGTTGTCGCTTGGCCTCTCCCGCCCCTGTGTTTGCACAGCCTCAGCCTTCGCCTAGGGGCACTGGTGGGGTTGGATGTACTACTCTTAGCAGGGGTTACCTTGCTGCATCTGGGTGTGGGCCAGTGCCCCTCGTTCAAACAAGCTCATACTCTGAGGTTCTGGGGTCTCGGACTTCAAGACATATCTTTTGTGGGGGGATACAATTCATTCTATCACATGCTCAATTCCAGTATTTTTTATACCTGAGAGGAGAAATCAAATACTATCCTAAAATCAACAACAGTACTTAAAATATAATTCTCATGAAACTGAAAACAATCACAAAACAAAAAGTGAAAACTGTAATCAGTGAGCATTCATTGTATGCAATGCAGTGGTTTCCATACGTTACCGCATTTAAGTATGCTGGTGAGATGGAAGACAGGAAAAGAAAAAAAATTATATTAAAAGGTGAAATTTTATGGCAGAGTAGTAGTAATAAATTTTAAATCATTCAGATACTGGAAAAATTTGCATCACAATATTTTTCATTATAACACAATCTATAACCAAGTTTTAATTTTACATGTCAATAACAATATATATTTTCTTGACGAATTATTAATTTTCTATTTTCAGGGACTACATCTTATTACTTAGACTTGTATTTCCAAAGACAATTAAAAAACCACTAGGAAAAAATTATGTAAAAATCTTGTGATACAGATTACTAATCAGTAATGTCCAGATTGAAATGATGTAGACTAAATATGATTATCAAGTTTTATAATAAATTTTTCAAGTCTGATAACATACTACTTATGATCTTTCTCATTACTTAATTTTCAGTAATCCCATGTAGTGTGAGGTTAAAATTGTGTGGAACGGTATTATAAGGTGTGGTGTGTGAACCTGGGGATTGGGTTTTGGATGTAAGTACATAATTAAGTGTTAATACCAAAATTCATTCCATTAACTTTATTAGACTTTCTTCTTACATTTGCATAAGAGGATGATGTATTTTTCAAAACCTGATGCATCTGGTGTATGGCTTTCTCTTGCTAACATGAGTGGGAGTAGGAAGGACCCATCTGACACACTGCAATGTATGCAGATACCCAACCCTGGGAGAGTCTTGCCAGGAAGTTGAAGATCTACACACTGACTCCTTGGAAAAATCTGTGTCCCCAAATATCTTGTGGGTGTTCCTGCTTGGCTAAACTTATGTCATATATTGAAACTTGGCTGTAACAGCTGGAAAAGGTAGCATCCAGATTAGGAAGCAAGCACACGGGAACAAAATGAGCTGTGAATGTATGTGGAGGGTAACAGCAGTAAGCAGCAGGACTGAGGAGATGCCTTGATTCTGCAGCTGGTCCAGTGATTCCCCAGTTACTGGTCGGATGTTAAGAACTGTTCTCATAAAACTATTCAATATTACCATGCATAAATTAAGATAGATACTATATATATGGGATTACCTTCAAAAAAATCTCATACGGTGGGAAGGCTGAGCTATGAAGACAGAGCAACAACACACCAAAATAGAACGGAAGGCACATTAGGCACATCTGAGATGGGCCCGTGGCCAGAAGGGCTGAGAGGAGGAGCGCTTGGCTCTGCTTTCTTCCAGCTGGCCATGTTTGCCTCGTCAGTGGACCCCGGGACAGTTGCTGTGACTTGGTCGTGAAAAATAGCAACTGGCTGAGAAACAACATCCATGTTACGCTGACTTCATGCCTTTGCTTATCAGTCATAACCAGATTACTTCATTGTAGAGAAATAAGCCTTGCAGTGGGAGACAGTGCACCATGCCCAGCAGTACAGGTGCCAAGATTTCTGTACAAGGAATGGTGATATATGTGGAAACAGTGCAACGGGCCTATATTTAAGTAACCTTGACAACAAGCAAGTATATTTGTTCTATCTGTCTGTCTGTCTGTCCATCCATCTGCTCATCCATCCATCCACCTACCTATCCATTTATTATTATTTAAATTTAGTCATCTCTGATGTTGCTCCTTGCTCTATTAGTTATATAAGAAAATGACCTGGAACATTCAAAGGCTGAGCAAATACTTTCTTGAATATGTATTTGGCCCCTCAGATAAGCTTTGGAAGCATCAACATTAACTTCATTTAAGAAATCTGCTTGGGTGTTATCAAGATGAAATGTGTAACGATGGGGCAACACCCTTTCTAAGAGGGTCTCATGGACTGAATGATTCAGGAGGTGGCCTTGGCAGCAGTTTCTGGGGCCCAGGTCCAAACATTCCTGCTGTGTAGATTGTAAGAACTATATCTCCAGCTGAGCGCCTCAGGGTTATCAGACACAGTCTTCTGTGTCTGATACATCAAGTGAGGCCTGGTGGTAGGCACCACCGACCTTGCAGATTCCTGGGATGAGGACAGCCCAGGATGCCCCGGTGAGCGTGTACATGGTGGCTCTCTCTCCTACATACATAGGACCATCGACTTCAAGTTAACCTCTTGAGATTTCTCCCAAATGTGTCTATAGGTCAGAGACATAGAACAACTGACATCAATTTGACTTCACTGGTCTCTTGTGAAGCTCAAACTAAGCTTTGCTTTAGCTGTTCTCATTCTCTCATACACTGAGGAATCTGTGTTCTTGCCTTGGGCAACACTCTGTGGTGTTTTGGGGAGATGAACCTATGTCAGGGGAGCTGACTGGGGAATCTGGTGTCAGCTTGTTTTGGGTCATAGCTGTGATTCCCTTTGAAAGCTCAGTTTTGTGAAACCCTTTGTGGTCTTCGCTGGAGGGGCTCCTTCAGTTCTGCAGGGGGTCAGGCTGCAATGCTGACAGAGTGAGACCATCATGGCTGTGCTGTGTGACTTCAGCTGAGATAAGGAGACATCGAAATCAGGGAGAATGAATTTGGAGTCTCATTTCTTTGGATTTTTTATCTCACAAGTGTGAGACAATTTAACTTTGGGCTCTAATTTGGAATTTACATATAAGGCAATTGAATTTGGGAGTCTACACTCCCTGGAAATTTAATAATGAAGAGATTTTGTATTTCAATTTGGGGCATCTATATGTTGTTTGACATTTTTTACTAACATACCTTAAGATTGTCATTTCATGTCACTGCAGAAGTCTTTGAGGGAGCTCTTTTGGATAATTTGATTAAAATCATTTGAATTGGGAAATGTAGACTTGGTGGTAGTATGGTCTTCCAGGAAATTTAATTTATCTGCTGTTCTGATCTATTTCGAAGCTTCTGGAGCACAATAAACATGGACCACTAGTAGTCATGGGGAATTTATAAAGGGCTCTGGGGATGGCACCTCATGTTGGTTACAAGAACATTGGTTGGGCCCTGTTGGGTAAAAGCGAAAAAAATGGAGGTATTTTTGGGTGAAACAGTCACTCTCATCTCTGCTTTCCTCTATGCAGGCAACAGATTTACAGAAGCATCCAGGGCCTTGTGTCTCCAGGGGAGGGGTGGGCCCTGCTGGGTGGCTGGTGCAGCTCACCTCACCTTCTGACGGCGCTTCTTGGTGGATTGAAATCAGCCCTCACATGAACTCTTACGGAGAGTCGATTCCAGGGTGCCATCACCCCTGCTGGAAGGAGAGACTTGTCCTGGCGATGAGGCTGGGGTAGGAACCTGGCATATGTCTGCCTGCACTTCTCCCTGTGTGTGTGCAAGAAAGAGTTATGCGTGCGTGTGAGTGTATGAGTATATGTGTGTGTGGGGGAGTATATCTGAGTATATGTGACTGTATGGTGGGGATGAATGCGAATGTGTAAATGTATGTGACTATAAAAGATGTGAGTGTGTAAGAATGTGAGTGTGTGCAGGTGTGGTGTGGGTGCATGTCTGTGCACGAGCTGGTTTGCTCTCAGATCTGCAGGGCCTGACAGCATGCGCTGCCCCACGAAGGATCCTCTGTCCAGCATCACTTGGATCAGGAAGGTTGCATCTGGGGTCAGTTTTAAGCCAGTGTCCTCAGCCCAAACCCTTTCAGTTGTAAGTCAATATTTTGACCACTGGCAGTCTGACTTCTTAATTTCTCTCAATTGGCTCAGAACCCAGATGGAAAAGAGCATACAGTTACAAACTTCCTTACACTTCAACCCTTGCATTTTCTTTCTTGAATGGCTTGAGAGATGTACATATGATCTTTTAATGATTACCTTTAACTTTAGAATCATTCCCTTTTATATTACGTTTTTTATTTTGAGAAATGATCCTACCAAGAATTGGTAATTTGCATCATATTTTTTTAAACTAAAACTCAATAAATAAACCTTAATCCCCTGTCCCAGATGTTGTTGAGTAATGGAATTATATTGTCTTTCTTACATATTTTTTTAATGAGTAAAGTTTTTCAATACATGTTTTAAATTCTGCAATCATTTTAGATTTATAGTTAAATTGCAAAAGTGATTCAGAGTGTCCCTAGATGGTCTTCATCCAATTTTTCTATCCTTAATATCTTTCGTCACATGGTGAAAGCTCTAATACCAGTCTTGGTGCAGGACTAGTAAATGGATTCTCCAGTTTTACATGAATGTGCTGTTTTCTACTCCATAGAATGCTCCCATAGAATTTAGTGATCACGTCTCTCATGTCTCTGACTTGTGACAGTTTCTCAGACTTCCCTTGTTTTTCACAACTTGAACACTTAGTTTGTGGAACACTGGGTAGACATAGAAAGTCAATTGGAGTTTGTCTGATGCTTTTCTCCTTATTGGTTTGGGGTTGTGGCTTTTTAGGATGAATTATTCATCTACAATTACTTTATAGGCAAAATAGATATTTCTATACTTTCCACACTACTGTTTTGAATTTTAAAAGCTGAGTAAGAGAAGCATTGAAATAGCTTTTATCACCTGCCTTTTTTATTCAACATTGTTTTAAGATTCACCCTGTTTGAAATGCAGGCATTTCTTTTGGGTATCATGTGATATATGCATTCCTGAAAATGCTCATGTTCTGCATAATTGTGTGCTAAAAATAGCAGCACTGTGGGATAACTAGAACCATAGATAATTAGGGGCAGACAACTCCAAACCTATATGCTAGCACACCGGAGCACTAACATCAATTGTGCAATCCCAACAAAGTGATTAGCATCCCAGTGCTTTTCAGATTCAATGTTTTTGCAGCCTCAGCCCAGGGCTCTCTGGCCTCCTCGGAGAAGTGTATCTTTGAGGGCTATCACTTCCAATAGATGTTGGAATCATCAAAATTTAAAATCTGATCACTTAATCATCAATAATTTTTTTTTTCATTAGCACTTAGGGCATCATGACAGAGCTGAATGCTGCAGAGTGTGAGCTGAGCTTGAAGCCACCAAGCAGCTGCTGCTTCACTGATGCTTTGAGCCTTTTCATTAAGATCTTCATCGATTACTAAGGATTTTTCGTTATTGCTTCACGTGTTAGCCTGTTAGGGAAGATGGCATGCGAGTGACTGACCTCTGCATCGTGTGACACCATTCTCTTGTTTGCCAATCACTTGCGGCCAAATATGCCTCCACACACTTGTGTTGCTGCACAGGAGGGTGTAATATATCATTTCACTCTTTCATGGAGGAATTCTATTCCTCCATATGAATATGCATTTCTCACATCTGCATTTCTCCTCTCCTGCTTCCAACTTCAAACAATGCTGTGACAAATTTTCTTGGACATCTTTCTGAGGGAGATTTTTTTTTTTAAATAGTTTTTACAGTCCTGGAAGGATGACTGAATTATAGGATATGAGTTTATTCTATATGAATTATAGTTAATGGGACATATGCGTAGATTTGGGGAGCAGTGGTATTATGATTTTGGGTCACTGGATGGATGAGGGGTTAGCTCTCCCATTTATTCATTTTATGCCCTTTGATAATATCTTATAGATTAAAAAAAGACTTATTTATTGATGAATAAAAGAACTGGGGTACCGGCCAGAGGTGTGGGGGTTGAGAGGCTTCACCAGAGACAGACGGGGGAACAGAACAGGCTGGTTGAAATACACTGCTGAGGGGAGCAGTGGGTGGATCAGGGAGGTCTGCCACACCATGTGGGTCACCTTACTGGTCGGGAACTGAACTCCTGCGCCAATGTTTGCGGATCACTTCATAGTGCTGTGCTTTACTCCATTGCACCACCAGGGAGGGCCAATATTTTATAAATTTTTAATTAATGTTTTAATTATTCCACTAGGCTAACTTTCAGATGTGATGTGGGTGTGTGCTGTTACATGCCGTGTTTCCTGAGTGATTTCTGCTGTGGGAAAGGAACATTTTAAATGTGTTTGATGATTATCTCATACGAACACAAATGCTGAACTCCTGCTGATTCTAATAGTTGGTGGGTAGATTTCTTTGATTTTTAGCATGGGCAGCCATGTGCATATATCCTTGTAACTTCTTCACTCACCAGATCACTTTTTTCCTTGTCCTCTGCACTGGGGTGGACAAAGCAGTGGGCTGGCAAGGGCATCTGGCTGTACCCCTGACTCTAAAGGAAACTTTCTCAAATTTCATTTTAAGTATGATATTTGCCATAGGTTTTTTTTTTTAATATTTCAGATTTTTTTTGAAGATTTATTTATTTATTCATACAGAACTGGGGTACAGCCAGAGATGTGGAGGGTAGGATGATTCACCAGAGACAGAGTGGGGAGCAGAACAGACAGATTGACGAAGTACACTGCTGAGGGGAGCAGCGGGCGGGTCAGGAGAGGTCTGCCTCGCCATGGGGATCTCCTCCGGGGCAGGTGGGAATCGAACTCATGGGGAAGTGGCTTAAACTTCTTAGTGCAGTGCTTTAACCTGCTGTGCCACCAGGGAGGGCCTGCCATAGGTTTTTAATATTATTTATTCTTAAAATTTCACAACGGATGGACAAGTGCTGCATTTTCTAAATTTTGGTGGTCTGTATTGGAGTGATCACTTGATGTTGCTAGTAAAATCTCTGAGTGGTATGAATGACATTGATGGTTCTGATTTCAAACTTCCCTGTGTTTCTGAGGAGAACCCTTGGGAGGCAAATATTAATTATACTATAACTGACACTCAGGAGCCCATTCCCCAAAGTGCTGGCCCAATTAATTCCCATGGGAACCATTCAGGTACCTGTCCATGTAACTGTAAGATTGGAGTAACTCCAGAGTTCTGCTGGGGGTGGGATAGGGTGGTGTGTATGGGTGGTAGTGATGGGAAGGTGGTGGGGGATGGAGGGTGGGGATGGGAGTATGGGTGAGTGGCGTGAGGGGTGGGGGCTGGCAGGTTCCCCACTTATGGCTCCCCACTCATGGCTGGCTTGCCATGAGTGTTTTCTTGGCTCATCCTTTCTCTACTTGTAGAGGCATTTAGCGAAAGTTACAGTTTAACCCTGGGTGCCAGCCACTCCAGGGGAAAGATTGATGCTTCCCCCAATCCCCAGTAATTCTATGAATTCTATGTTGTCTTGTCACATTGCTGTTGCATCACTGACTCACACCATAGCAGGGAGAAGCCACACCGCAGGAACCATGTTCAAGGAGCGGGGTGGTGGGGAGTGGAGAGGTAGGGTGAGGAGGGAAGGGAGGGGAGGGAGGGGAGGGTTCTACTCCCAGAGTCTGTTCTCCCTGCCGGACTGTGAGTGCCGCCTTAGAATGGCTGGGGGGTGGGGCAGGGTGGAGGCCGAGTGTTCCTGAAAATGGGTGTCCAGTGGGTGTGTGAGCTTGTATCTACCTGGTCTTGTTTGCTGAATAGCTTTCCTGAGTTGTGATATTTAAAGATTTGTAAAATGTATTTTGATTTGACTTGTGTATCTTTTATGTAGGATTCTTGCATCAATCTCATTCCTGGTCATAGATAAGATTGATCCTACGTTTTCTTTTCTTGTACTATTTTGGCTTGGGTTGTTGTGCTAACTTGTTAAAATGTCAGGTAGCTTTGTTTTGTTTTATTCTTCTTAAGTTCTATTCTTTTTCTTGACAGTTTTCAACATTCATTGATTCTTATTCCTTTCTAAGAAGCATATGCAGCTACTTGAAGGTTTTCCCATTTTTCTCCTTATCCCGGTTGTCAAACTCCTGGTCATTGCTAGACACAGATCTATTTAACGCAGTCCTCTTGGGACTTGGTGGTGTTTTTGATTTGATCACACTTGTCATTCACTCTGGAAAGGTCTCTGTTATTTCTTTGATTATTTTCCTACTTCCAATCTCCAAGCTTTCTTCTGAAATGTCTTCTTTGACGAACATAGTTTTGAGCCATACAGTTTTTGTCTTTTAGAGCCTGTGCTTTACATGCTCTGAATATTATAGTTATATTTTGCAACAAATAACTTCAGCACTCACTAACTCTGTTTCTTACCAGGAGTGTTCCTGTGTTTGTTGAGGGGTGCCCCTTCCACTGCCTGCTTTCGTCCCGCTTGCCGGTGGATGCCACCAGCCATTCTGAGGAATATGGGGCCCATGGGCCAGTCACCTGTCTTCTGGATGTGGGAGCTGAAGGCTTCCTTTGGTGTGTCTTGCCTCCTGGAGCTGCGTTCTATCTCTCACTGCTCTATGGCAGGCCATGGCCCCTGGTCTGAATGCTTGACTAAGAAGCTAGGGACAGTGCATGACTCTCTAATCATTCTCTCCACCACTCGGTGTTCTTCACACTATTCTCTAGCACCTCAGAAACACGTCACCTTTTCATTGTGGCCCACCGCTGCCTACATCTTGGGTTAAGACTTCCTCTAGCCACATAATTGTTCTGCTTTCTGGGTCCCCCATGTTTTATTCTGCTCTTGAACTTGTTCTTTGTTTTCTTGGTCTTATATTAATTTACCCTTCAAATAATATGTGTTCTGTCATTTGTAGGAACTGAGTTGGGATAAAGATATTGGTACTCATGTGCAGTCCACTGTGAATTAAATGTAACCTCTCTGTTCTTTTCTGCTATCCCTTTCTTCATTTCCTTAGTATTTCTTCATCATTTCACCCATTAACATTGTTGAGCCCCACTCTGTGCTAGGCTTTGCCTTTTAGGAAGGTAATGCTATTATCCATAAATTATAGGTCTAAATGTTTCCTCTTTCTCTTAAGAGAGATGCAACTGCTGGTTTTGCATCAATCTACATACATAATTTTCTTGACCTTGGGACCACTTGAGCTGTGATGTTTGACTACCAATTGATCTATATGTCGATGATCAAGTCATCTTGGCCTCACTCAGAGTCTGACATAAGAGAAGTAGCTAGGTGCCTAAAGCTCCATATTTGATCAGTTTTCCATTTATATCAAGTGGACCTACTGATAAGCTGTACATGTTTAGAAAACACTATTTGATGGAGTCTAGCATGGACTGGGAGGGGACGGGAAATGGGAAGTGGAAGTTGTCAGTAACACTTTCCAGAGGTTTGCAGTCCAGGAGAGCAGAAAAAAATAGACAGCAGCTGTCTGAAGTGCTGACATATGGCACATTTGTGAGCAGACACCTTTCCTTGGACTGGGGAGTTCTTACTATCATACTCTTTTAACTAAGAAAAATTTGTCCTGTCTCCGTGCAGGACTTGTTTGTTTTCCCCATTTCCCAATCTGCAAACAGATAGGCTTAGTGGAGTGCTTGGGAGTGTCTTCATCTTCAGTCACAAAAAAATGGGTGACTTGGTAATAAATAACCCACATTGATTTCTCTGTTCTGAATGGTTTTGCTGCCCATCCTTCCCTGGACACAGTTGCAGGAGGTGGGGTTGGAACCTCATTTGCTGGGTAACACTGACTCCCTACTGCCCACTGCTGGGGGTATAAATACATGTGGGATCGGACAGGTCTTGAGCAAGGCATCCAGGACTTCTGTGTCTGAGTACGCAGGCACCAGCAGGTGAATCCCGACCCAGGAGTGACTATGGAGAAGCTGGTGTGCTGGTTCCTGGTCTTGATTGGATTTTCCTGTGCCTTTGGCCAGACAGGTGGGAGCATCTGGATAGATATGTGTGTGTGAGTGTGTGTGTTTAGTGGAGGAGAGTCAATTTATTTTCAATTCCAACTCTAGCTGTGTGTGAAAGCTCTTTGGGATCTGAACCACCTCTCATGTCTGTTATGTTTTCTGTGTTACAGACATGTACAAAAAAGCTTTTGTGTTGCCCAGAGAGTCAGATAATTCCTTTGTGATCCTGATGGCAGAGCTAAAGAAGCCACTCACCGCCTTCACCGTGTGCCTGTACACTTACACCGATGTGGCCCGTGACTACAGCATCTTTTCCTACGCCACCAAGAAGCAACCCAACGAAATCCTTGTGTACTGGTCTAAGACGAGAGGCTATGTATTTGCAGTGGGTGGGGATGAAGTCTTATTCCCGAGTCTTCAAGTCCCTACAGACCCGGTGCATATCTGTGCCACCTGGGAGTCGGCCTCTGGGATTGCAGAGCTCTGGGTGGACGGGAAGCCCAGGGTGAGGAGGAGTCTGAATAAAGGGTTCTCTGTGGGGACAGATGCCAGCATCGTCCTAGGGCAGGAACAGGATTCTTTCGGTGGGAGCTTTGATAAAGGCCAGTCTTTGGTGGGAGACATTGGAGATGTGAACATGTGGGACTCTGTGCTGTCACCAGAAGAGATTAGCACCATATACGCTGGTGGAAACTTCAGTCCTAATGTCCTGAACTGGCGGGCCCTGAAGTATAAAGCACACGGGGAGGTGTTCACCAGGTCTCAGCTGTGGCCTGCGGCCCTGTTTTGAACCCTGCAGTGCTTCGTGCCAGTGAGAACTTGTGGTTTTTGACCCCCTACTCAGACATGCTGAGGGGTCCACATGTGGACACTGCCCTTGGCTTCTTGGCTCTACTCTCCTCTCTACAAGGGACAGACTTTAAATGTCTGCCTTGGGAGGTTGTGAGCGACAGTGGGAAAACTTGTCTCAAAGATTCAGATTTGCAGCTGTTTTTGCTTTCATTTTAATTTTTTTTAAGTTGAAACGAGTTTAGACATAAACCCTTACCTTCATCTTGATGAGAAAAATCAGGACCAGAAAGGAGAAATGATTTATTTAAAAGATAAGATAAGTCTATCCCTAAGCTAAAGGGAATGTGCTCTGGCTAATTCCTTATACCTTCCTAGAAAGTAGGGTAGGGGCCCTCCCGGGGCCACAGCAGGTAAAGTGTTGGCTGCAAGCTGGCCACAGCCTCTTCAGTGTGAGTTCGATCTCCAGCCCCGGAGGTGACTCACATGGAACAGCAGACCTCCCCTGTCTCACCTGCTGCTCCCCTCAGCAGTGTACTTCATTGATCTGCCTGTTTTGCTCCCCACTTTTTCTCTGGTGAATCCTCTCACAGCCCCTGCACCTCTGGCCTGTACCTCAGTTATGTATGCATAAATAAATAAATCCTTTTTTTGTTTTGTTTAAAAGAAAGTAGGGTGGGCTCTCCCTAGAGTCCAAAGTTCTTTGGTGTCAGAGCTGTGATGCTAGCTTGTCTTCTGAAATGAAAACCCAGCAACATGTGCAACTCCCTCTATTCTCAAAGCTTCCAGAAGTGGTCATCAGTGGCATCTACTGGGTAAAGCAGAGCATCTGCCCAGTTACTGCAATCGTTACGGCAAAGGCTGGCATAATCATATTTTTGCTAGCTCACAGCAAGTGCTTTATTTAATGGATGTTTTGGGAAAGTGCTCTCAAACTGCACATGGGTTCCTCACCCACCCCACATCTCTACCACAGGGCTCCCCATTGCCCTTTGTGAAGGTGGGTGGGGCGATATTTGTTCCCAGCAGGATCACTTGCAATCTTCCCAAGGATTGACTCATGGACTTGGGGAGAAAGACATGTTTCTATTGGCAAACCAAGTGGAGAGGACTCTGGGATGGTCAGCAGCCTTCTTGCTTACTACATGGAGAAAGATGACAGGCTCGGACCTGCAGAGTCTAGGGAGTGATGACACAGTGGGGCTTTGATCACATTGTTTGAATTTCTGAGTCAGCCGTGCCTGGATGCAGAGTTACATCCAGACGCCCACATTGTTGAGCCAATAAAGCCCTGCTAATTTGAGTGAGTTTGAGCTGTTTTTAATGGCTGCATATGACGTTGCGACTTCTCTGATGACCCTCTGACACTGAGTCCTGTGGGTTCAGACTGACCTCTGCCCATCCTAAATGAAATGTCCACAGCATGCTGCTGGCCTCTGGTCTTCTGTCGGGGTTCTGGCTGGCAGGCACAGTCCCTCGCTGGTGAGAACCCCCACTCATGTGGAGCCAGCTGTGGTGGTGGTGGTGGGGGTCATGCTTTCACTCTACTGTCACCCCAATTTGAAGAGAAAAACTAAAGAGTTTGAGATCCAGAGTCGGCTTCTATAACTGACTGCCCTTTCCCAAGCTGCTTAGGTCCCACATAGCCAAGCCCCACCTCCACCGCTCTGCCACTAACCTTCGGGCCCCCATGATGGCTGCTGGCTTCCTGCAGAGCTGACCTTCTGCTGCCCTTCACTTCCAGGTGAGGTGGTAAGGAAGTGAAACGTGGGGCTCCCTGCATAGCAGTTACCATAGAGAAGAAGGCACATGTGCACAGAGGTCCTGGAATCAGCCACCAGGGTTCAATCCTGGCTTAACCACTTCCTAGTTATGTAACACAATCTCTTTGTGTCTTGATATTCTTATCTGTAAAGAATGACAACCATAATGAGCTCAAAGGATTGTTATAAAATATATAAGATCTTGTGTATCAAGCTCTCAGTATAGTGTCTGACAAGGCATTAGCTCTCAAAACAGCAGTCTGTTGTCATTATTATTATTACTACATTATTTTGTATTGTATTCCTAAACATAGTTTCATTATATACCAACATAGTACAATTTGACAAAATTGGTCTGGGTTGACAGCAGTAAAGTATGTGATTTGTTAAAAATTAATTTCATAATATTAAGAGGATGAATGGCCAATCTTTGAGATAATTACTTATGAATATTGATTACCTTAATTGACTTTTGATGGCCATCTGAAAGCACAGAAATTAAAGATACATTTTCAGACAAAAATGAAAGTGCAAATATCCCTGCTGTTCAATTAGGGCAGACCCACACAGCCTGACATTCAGCTAAGCAGAAGGAAGCAGTCACATTCTTTTTCTAGTCAAAGAATCCAGTCAGGAGATATGTCTTAATTATAGAAGACCATCCCAACTCCCCAGGGATGTGGGCTGAGCTAATATTTTCCTCAGAATTCAATTACTGTTACCTTACTCTACTGGACAGCCTCTGGCCCTAATAATTTTAGGCAGAAAAATTTCTACAGCAGGTATTTGATTCAGTGAACATTAAAATATCTCAATAAAGCATTCCTAAAATGTTTAAATTTAAGCAATTTAGCTTACCGATAGAGACTTCAACATAATCTTGCTGGAAAATATATCCCAAGATAACTGGTTAATTGAACTTTATGCAGTTGTTACATAATCCAATTAAATGCTAGATGACATCTGCCAAAGTGGATGATTTTGGTTTGAGTGAGTTGGTTCTAATTCTTTTTCACAGTAAATGGAGAGTAAGTACAATTGTCAGTGAGGCCACAGCCAGCTGATGCTAACAAAGCCTTGTTAATAAATCAGCATGGACTTCCTTTACAGAAAGATTTTGCATTCAGTTTGTCCACAAGTAGAGTAAGACATTATGGCTTATGTTAAAAAAAAAAAAAACAAACAACAAACCAGAGGTCCAAATTGTATATAAGACCTACACTAAAAAGGAGGCATGGGGCCTCCTTGAGAAGAATGACGCAAACGGGACAAAGGGCTTCCGTCTAGCAGAGAATAAACATTTCTTTACTCAAAGAGGTAACAGAGATTTATTTATTTATGCATACAGAACTGGGGTACAGGCCAGAGGTGCAGGGGTAGTAAGAGGCTTCACCAGAGACAGAGTGGGGAGCAGAACAGGCAAACTGACAAAGTACACTGCTGAGGGGAGCAGCGGGTCAGGAGAGGTCTGCTGCACCCTGTGGGTCACCTCCCAGGTGGGGGAATCAAACTTGTAATGAGGTAGCTGTGGCTAGCTTTGCATTGCTGTGCCCTAACCTGTTGTGCCATCAGGGAGGGCCTGGATTTATATAGTTTTTTTTTTTTTAAAGATTTATTTATTTGTGCATACAGAGCTGGGGTACAGGCCAGAGGCTCAGGGGCGGTGAGAGGCTTCACCAGAGACAGAGTGGGGAGAAGAACAGGCAGATCTACGAAGTACACTGCTGAGGGGAGCAGCGGGCAGGTCAGGAGAGGTCTGCAGCGCCATGTGGTCACCTCTGGGACAGGCGGGAATCAAACTCATGTGGAAGTGGCTTTAACTTCTCAGTGCTGTGCTTTAACCCGCTGCACCACCAGGGAGGGCCGGGCTTATATAGTTTAACACATGAAATGAAGCTCAGGAGTGACAGGGACAACATCTGGGCTGAAGATGTTAGGCAGAGTCCATCGGGGCAGTGGGCAGCACCCCGAGAGGAAGAGGGAAGTTCTTCATTTATGCCAGCAAGCATAGGGAGAGTGCTCTCCACAGTCTGAGACTTAAGCAACCAGGTTACAGAGAATTTATTATCTCAAGCAAGGGGTACAGTCATCTGGGAACACATGAATCAGGGAGATTGTGGCCTTGAGGGTGCTTATCAGCTGTTTCCTAAAACTTCAGCCTGCAGACTATGTCCCAACTTCAGCTAATCAACAATTCCCACTTCAAAGAGACATTGTAGTGCCTTACAAGCCAGTGGCAGGGTGGGCCAGACACAGAGGTCAGAAGTTATGTGAGTACAATCAGGGAGATGCTAGATGCTGATGGGACGTTTTCTTCTGGGGACTAAAGTTAGCCATGTTGGTCCAAGAGGCAGGCCCAGGCCCAGGCCAGGTATGAGATCTGAACATGGGATGCGTGCACGACGTTGGTGATGACTAGATGAGGCATCAAAAGTCTCCCTGTGTCAGGTGGGAATGTTGGGTGACTGGTCATGATCAGAAGACGGTATGGCCTCCAGACAGATGGGTGAGTGAGCACCCATTCTGTGGGCATAGAGGAGAGGACACAGCCACGTCAGAACTGGACTGGGCTGAGAAGTAGAGTTGGAGTCTCAGTGGACAATGAGAGCAGGAAGAGAAGCCTGTGATTTTCCCCCCGTGCTTTTCACTGCCCCCACATTTGAGGTGCCTAGGCAAAGCAGGACAGCAAAGAAGCAATGATGTCGTGTCATTAAATCGACACCACCATCATAACACCCAAATCAAGCTTTTAAAGTACACATTTCAGACTCTCCAAGTCCCAGGGAAAGAAGAGAAGTGCCTGCCACTTCAATTTCTAAGGAGCTTTATGCTCAGAAAACCAAGCTTGGGTGGCTCAGTAGAAGCCACATTCCTTCTCTGCTCTTACCACCACCTCCTCTGTGTGCCTGCGATTTCTTCTGCATCAGAAGGTAGGTTAAGCAGCCTTGTTAACCTTCTTCTTCAGAAAATGTGACTCCAAGCTCAGCTCTCCAGAGTCATCTGGCCCAGTGATTCTCATGTGGCCTTCCCATTACAGGCCTCTCCATTGCTTGGATGTTTATTATGAGTGTGGATTCATTGCCCCTGACCTGCATTAGACCACAGGAATCTGCAGTGCCCAAGCTCTTCACCTGGGTGTCTTTGGATCCATCACTTTGGTGTTTCCTGGCAGCTCAAGATGTGTTATCTGGGGGCGTTCCACCTACTCTACAAAGTTCAAAGTCTGGTGGTCGCCTCTGAAGAAAGATCTCAGATATCATGACTCAGTTACCTTGTGGTCTCCTTTAGGTGCGTTCTCTTAGGACTCACTGGATGTGACCTCCTCACCCTGTGCCCTTTCACACACACAGGTGAAATCAGCTCCTGGCACACTCCCAGGGCAGCCCCAGACAGTCTGAAAATACCTGTCATACACAGAGTAGGTATTGTTGATCCTTCACCTACATTTACTTGTTTATCCACAACCCTATGAGTAAGCACTGCTTTGTAGGCCTCATTTGACAGGTAAGGAAACTGAGGCCCAAACCTGGGCCCACAAATCAGAGTTCATCCTGCTGAGGAGGGAGAGCTGGGGCTGGGAGCATGTCTTCTCTGAGGAGGTGGGTCTAGGGGTCTGGATATCTAGTTTTTTGTTTTTTAAAGATTTATTTATTTGCGCATACAGAACTGGGGTACAGGCCAGAGGCTCAGGGGTGGCGAGAGGCTTCACCAGAGACAGAGTGGGGAGCAGAACAGGCAGATCGACGAAGTACACTGCTGAGGGGAGCAGCGGGCGGGTCAGGAGAGGTCTGCCACGCCATGTGGTCACCTCCGGGGCAGGCGGGTATCGAACTCCTGCGGAAGTGCCTTTAGCGTCTTAGTGCTGTGCTTTAACCTGCTGCACCACCAGGGAGGGCCTGGATAACTAGTTTTTAACCACCATGGTTGAGGCACTGGCCCCCACCAACTCTTCATTGTTGTGTGTTTAGGAGAATGGCTTTCCCATAAAATTCCTGCCCATTTTCGGCATCACTACAGCACGGGGCTGACTCTGCCTGACCATATTCTTGACTTGGAATCCCCTCCTCTTCCTCTGTCATGTCCATGTTAGGCATCATCTCACTATTCCAGGGACTTTCTCTGTGGGCACAGAAGCACACGAGGACCCCTCCCAGTCAGTGGTTCCAACTATAGAGGCTAATGTTATAGTCACTGGGGGAGCTTTGAAAAACCCTGCTGCCCAAGCCACCTGAGATCCGGACATTGGATTCTCCAGCAGGGAGACCCAGCTGGGTGCTGGAAAGCCCTGAGGTCAAAGCAAGTGCAGCCAGGTTCTTCAATGGGGAACCTGGGACTTTTGTCCTGAGCTCGGTGACAGCTTCACAATTGTCACGGATGGCGTGTGGGGGCTTTTCCACCAGCCCCTTGCCTTCTCTTTCCCTCACGTTGTGTGGCTCAGTCTGAATTGGGGAGCATCCCAACTCTCTGGGTAAGTCCTGGAGGTCAGGCGGGGGCCGCTCTTGGGTTAAGTGAGCAGGGAGCACTCCCTCCACCTTATTCTTATTTATTGCATAAAGCAGTACTGTGATAGCAAACATTCTGTTTGCCTTAGGATGTTTTTCTTCTCCCCCGACTGAAACTTTGAATCCCACATCTCAAACTGTTTGTCTGACCTAAGGCTTAAATCAGGGAGAAACCAAAGTGCTGTGATGTCTGGGGAAGCTGAGCTCCACTGCTGTTTTTGCTATGGGAGCATCTGGGTGCAAGCAGGAAAGGAGGCGAGGTCAAGGTTCCTCAGCTACTCCATAGTTGAACCCCACTTCTGGGAAAGTTCACCCTGCTGTCAGATAGGGCAGTTTTGTACCGTGTGACCAGCTGGCTGCCACCAGTGGAGGATGGTGACGTGGCTTCGGGGAAGGCCCCTTATTTGCCCTCTCTTTCCTTTTCTCTTCTCTGTCCTTTGCTTTAGCTTAATGTCTCTCTACCCCTCTCTTTCTCGGTTTTAATCCTTGTTAAGAACATTCATTTTGGAGATAGGTCCTATAATGTGGTGGGCTTTTGAAATCAATCATGCTTACTCCAAGCCCACCCTTTGCTTTTGACTTACTGGGAAACCCAGGGTAACCAGAAGGCAGTCAGAGTACAGGAAAATACCTCTTTTTTTCTTTATCCCAATCTTTTCATCTATTATTTTTTTCTGTCTAAAATATGCATGATTTTTCTGTCCAAATTATGCATTTTTTTAATTGGAGGTAATGGTTAGTGGGTAATAGAATTGGAAGAGAAAATCTCTTGAAGCATTTACTTTAAGCCAAGTCTACTTTAAAAGCAAGATGCACAAGGTTGGGAGAGGTAATTAAAAGGAAAGTGTAACTCTACATCCTTAAAACAAATGAAAAAAGCCAAAAACTTTCCCAGACATGTCCTTCCATCTGGAACAGTCCTTTTTCTTTGTGTGCAGAATAGACTATCCACAAGTAAGATGGTTCTTTCAGTCAATTGAGAAATACCCTCTGCTATCAAGCCCTCGTTGACTATCAATGGAAAACTCACAATTAGGCTGTGACAGAAAGATGCACAATTCTTTTTATATGTAATTGTAATGTTTTCTACAGGATTTATATATTGCAAAAACACTTTGTATGTATATGTATCTCAGGGTGTCTAACTGATACTGCCCTTTGTTTGTTATTCTGGGAGGAAAGCCAAATAGTCACTGTGAGACTGGGTGTGCTATTCATAAAATGAAGCAGTATCTTTGGTGGCTTCAAGCACTAGTGAACTTCATTTCCTCTTTTCTTGCCTCTTAATTACACACACATACGCACACTTCATTTTAGGAACAATATAACCACATAATGGAAATATTAATGAGTCCCCCATAATCCCCATAATCTCATTCCTATGATAAGAATACATCATTTGGGGCGTAGTCTTCATAGATTTATTTTTTCTAAACTAGTTACTTCTTAAAAAAAATCAGTGTGTAAACAAATCTATGTTATCTTTTATTCTTACACTCATAAAATTCACAACCAATGCTTTCACTGATCATTCTGTTTAGCAGATGTAGATATATGCAATTCACTTAAACATGCTCCAATTTTCAATTTTGTGAAAGTTTCAACGTGCACTATCTTAGGTGACATCTTGGTTGTCTTTGTGATGAAGCCTCGCCTCCTTGTTTTACAGCATTTCCCCAGGATATAGTCCCAGGATGTGAGAGGAAAGTCTGCAAGCATTACCACACAGGGCTGCTGAGGCCCGTTGGGCACCCGGAGTATCCAATAAATAACCCTTATTGATTTCTCATTCTGTGATTTATCTTGGTTTCTTTGCTCTTAGAGCCTTGATTTATGGTTCTAAGGGGCAGTTTTGGAAAATCATTTACCCATTGGCTGAGACATACATATAAGACCAAGGTGGAGCTGACCTGAGACCGAGGGATCTCAGCCACCCAGCCACGCCTGCTTGGTGCCAACGAGCCTTGCCAGGAGTCAGCTGCTCCTGGGCCCTGAGCAGAGAGGGGGCTGGAGCCGCTGTGGCCGTGCTTCCTGGTGGCATCAGTGTCCCAGGCGCTTCCTACTCCGGATAGTCAGGTGATGTCTGGGGTCAGACCTTTTTGTGAAGCCCAAGGGAGAAAGGGCCAGCAAAGGGGTCCGGTGAGGCCCGGGGTGAGGGCCTGTGGTTTCAGATGCAGCTGCTCTGTACACAGTTTGTGTACAGAGATAAGGCCAAAGAAACTTAACAAACTGAAATTTTCCCTCTGTATTATACCCTACAGACATTTTATACCCTGCACACAAAAGCCTTTGTGTCGCCCAGATAGTCAGCTAATTCCTTCCTGACCCTGACAGCACAGGTAGAGAGGAGGCCACTCAAGGCCTTCGCGGCGTGCCTGCACTCCCACCCCGACCTGTCCCTCCCCAACAGCCTGTTCCCCTAGCCATCAGCAAGCAGCAGACAGGCGACCTCCTGCTCAGGCTTGGGGAGTCCGCACAGTGTGTCTGTGGGTGGGGCTCAGGTGTTCTTTAAGTCTCCTGCACACTCCCTGCCCCTGAGCTCGTCTGTGCCAGCTGGGACTTGGCCTTGAGGATTGCAGAGCTCTGGGTGGGTGGGAAGCCCAGGGCAAGGAGGAGTTTGAAGAAAGGGTATGCCGCTGGGGCAGACCATGTCAGCATCGTCCTGGGACAGACGCAGCCTTCCTTGGGCGGTGGCTTTGTTATGCAGCAGTCCTTGGTGGGAGACATCGGAGAGGTGGACATATGGGACTCTGTGCTGTCTCCCGAAGACATTAGAGCTGTCTCTGCTGGCCGGACCTTGAGCCCTAATGTCCTGGACTGGAGGAAGCTGAAATCGGAAGCACACAGGGAGGTGTTCGTGGGGACCCTATTGAACACTGTCCTGAACACCACAATGCTTTCTGCCAGTAAGACCTCTGGTTCTTGATCCTATACCCCCTATACACTGAGGCCCAGCCCTGAACCCTAAAGTTACTCCTGCGAAATACACCTGGTACTTTCCTATTTTCTGGTTCTGGTGTTTTGTTTTTCTTTGGTTGTTGTCCCATATACATGGCTCTGGAGTAGCAGGGGTGAGGGTGGGTGGGGGGATGGCAAGGTAGGGGGTGAGGGAGTTGGGGGGCCGTATTTCCCTTCTATTCATCAGCACACGGGACAGTGCAGCTGCAGGTTCTGGGCCACATACTAGAATCGCAGGCCACATTCCAGGCCAATTAAATCTGACATTTTTGGGGTGGGACTCAAGCATCAATGTTGTTTTAGAGCTCCCGAGGTGATTCCAATAACAGCCAAGGCTGAGAACCACTGCAATTTAGAATCTGTTTAAAAGCAGGTGAGCTGGTTTCTATTCTCTTGAACGATGGCAGGTGTGTAACTGCTGTCCTGCCAACATTTCATTTCCCTTAATAGGCACACCCACCCCATTTTAATGGGCTGTATTATATTAGCTCTATAATATAGGAAGAGAATTTTCCAGCATTTTGTCTCACGATCAAGATGTGGTCACTATAAATTAGAATTACCTTTAATTTTCTTCATGTTGAAGTTTCAAAAATCTAAAAAGAAATATTTTGTTGCTTCTATTTAATTTGTTCTCTTTTTTTCTTCCGGACCACCAATTTCCATTCTGAGATTGCTATTTTCTTTTTTACTTACCATCACTCAGGTCAATTTTAAGTGTGTCCTTTATCCTTATATTTTGAGCTTTTTATCTTTCAAACCTGCCTTGTATTACTGGTTTAGTTTTGTGTTTGGCTTGTTGAGATCCTAAAGGTTTTTAATGTCACTTAAGGTTGTGCTCTGCTTTCTGGGTGTCTTAAACTCCTTCTTGAGTTTAGTGTGTTTTTCCCAATGCTCTTCTTTCACCAAGTGTCTGGATACTTCAGTTCGCTTAAAGGGCTGGTCACACAGGGAGTGAAGGCGCAGGGCGGGGTGGGGACAGAGGGCAGCTGCCATGCTCGGTGGGGACACCTCAAAGGAACAGAGGAAACTGGGGAGAAGTGGGACACCAGGGGAGCCACTCCAGATGGCCCTTCTGAGGAAAAAGGGAGTAGAAAGGAAGATATCTGTGTCTTTGAAAAGCCCAAGGCACGTTAGGCCAGGATTCCCACTCTGAGGACAGATGGTGGCTGCGGAGGAGCTGACCAAACACCTGGGCGGTGGGAACCGTCAGAGCAAAGGCTTTGGCGGCAGTGAGCACAAGCGCAGACTCGGCCACACTTCTGGGGGAAGCGAGGCTCCAAGAGGGGATATTCCACACAGGCCTCCCTTCCCACAGAGCAAATCATCTTTTCAAATGAAAATCAGATCTCATCTCCTCCTGAAGAGAAGGCAGCACTTAGAATCCATTCTCTTCCTTGCCCTCAACACCTGTGCTTTCTGATGCCTGCCCTCAGTGGGTGTCTACCTCTCTGGAGGACTCCCGCCCTTCTGCCTGCTGTCTGCTTATCTAGAGTTCAAGTTAGATGCTGGGCGGTGACAACCTGCTAGGCACTTAGGGTGAGCAGTCAAACCTCAGAAATAGCATGAAGGGCACAGAATCACTGCCGCCCCCAGGGTCTCCCATCTCAGCAAGTTTAAATACCCCTGGTTTTGGAGCAGTGTGAGATCCACAGAAAGGGGAAGTTCCAGGTTCCCTGCCCCACCCAAGAAAGATGGAGCTGAGCAGGGAGGAGAAGCTGAAGGGAAGGACACAGTGGAGAAAGAAGACGAAGAAGCCTGGAGGAGGCACCTGGAGCAGAGGCATGTGAAAAAGCTGCCCTTGTTCTTGCCCCTGGACTTGCACCAGAGACTCGGGGGATGTGGAAGGAGACACTTGGAAGAGACAGACACCTGGGTGAGGATCTGTGGGGAGGCTGGCAGTGGCAGCCCTTATCTTGACTAATACTTCGATTTGTTCTTTTCCTTCCAAACTTACCTGGCCCCTCTGCCCCTTCCCCACGGGTCCCCACCAGTAGGTGCTTTAGGCTTATGGGCAGCTTTTGGGCCTCAGCGGACCCGCTTTGGGTCAACCCTGCTGGGCATTTACCCAGGAGGGGGTGGGGAACTTTGGGTGTTCCACTGGAAACTGCGGTAACTGTCTTCTTCCTCTTCTCTCTATTGCACACTCGTTCTCTCTGTACATGAATTGTATTAAAGTTCTTTTTATTGTAGGTCTTATGCACTAGACTATATTTTGTCTTGATGTGGAAGATGGCGGAACCCATTTAGAGCAGGTAGGTTTGGGGAGCTGGGGTGCCCGCCCTTCTGTCCTGTAATGGTTTATTCCACAGGCCTCTGCCTTTGCTCTCCTTGTACCCCCAAATCTCTCCAGATCCTTAAGGACTGGCTCCACAGTATTCTGTTTCGAATAAAGGTCTCCTCAGAAAGAGACCTTCCCTGGTTGTTTCATCATCTGGTATTTATTTCTTAGAGGCTAACACTGTCTGAAAAATTGTTTTGTGGTCATACCTTTATTGTTCACCTCCCCAGCTAGAATGTGACTTCCATGAGAGCAGAGACTATTCTCAATTGTGTTGAGTCTCCAGAATAGTATGGGTTCATAGTATGTTCCCAATAAATATTTGATGAATTAATTAATTCCAGGGAAGACTGCAGAGCAAAGAAATGCTTTGGATGCTGCTGAGGATGGAGAACTCCCTGCGGAGCAGGTTGCGAGGCCCTATTGTCACAGATTAACTATAACTCTGACTGCTCTCACTCCTTAGAGGGAGGGAAGGGCCCAGGCTGAGCACACGTTTGACTCAGCATCATGCTTTTGGGAACAGAGCAGGTAGGGAAACGGGAATTTTCATTATTATTAGGAATAGCTGGTTACAAGTCAGAGGCCAGAGAAGATCTGAAATGACCTGCAATCTTTCTTGTAATCTAAGAAATGCAATTTAAAGAAAACATATCTCACTAACAATGTCTTGGCTGTAGCTTCCCCTGATCAGATGACCCCTCTAACATTGTGAAATGACATGATTATACGTACATATATATGTACACACACACACACACACATATATATATACACACACATTTCAAATGTGATGTTTATTCACTAATTTTGATGATTATAAATGTTTTCACTGAGGAAAAGATGAGCATTGTCCATTTTTTATGGCTGGGGAATAGATTTTCGGTAGTCATCTGCAACAGACAAAAAAATTCACCTGAATATTGGAATTCAGTTCTTTGTATAAAGTCCCTTGTAAAAGTAAAGCAGAATAAAAACAAATGGAAAGAAAGTTGGAGAAATTTAAAAAATATTAAGGAAAAGAAGGGGGGAAAGAAGTGTAAGGAAACAAGGGAAGATGACTTACTTGCTTTTCCTTGGTCTCATCTTGGGGATCCTTGCTCCCTGCTTTCACTTAAAGAACTTACAGCTTTTCTGACACTTCACTGGCATTATTCCCCCCCACCCCATCTTGATTCTTTTTTCTCTTTCTCTTTGATCACTCTCTTGCATTCTTCAAACTTTGCTTTGAATTCTGTACAATTTCAGCAGTTAGGAGGTGGAAGGCCAGCAGCCTGCTTGGGCACTCGTGGGCAAAGTCAGCAGGGCTGAGCCAGACCCAGGATGGCCCCTGCCACAGGTGACTTGTGCTTTCTCAGCTGTGTGATGCAGTGGTCAGGGTCACGACTGGCCAGGAGGCAGATAGACTCTTTCCCCTTAAGCTTGGCTTAGTCAGTGCCTTGCTCCTTCCACCTGGGGGATCCTTCTCTGAAGCAAATCTGTGAAGCTTTGTTTGCATTAAAAAAATTCTTCTTTAAGGGCCTCCATGGTGGCCTAGAGGTTTAGTCTCAGTGCTATCCCTGCTATGACTCAAGTTTAATCCCCAGCCAGAGAACTAACCTACATAGCAGACCTCTCCTGTCTCACCCACTGCCTCCCTCAGTATATCTGCCCTGTGTGCTCCCTACTCTGTCTCTGGTGAATCCTCTCAATCCCCAAATCTCTGGCCTACACCCCAGTTCTTCTATGTAAAAAGTTTAAAAATAATAAAATAAGTTCACAAAATTGAAAATATTAAAAAGTAAATAAAAACGAAAACTTCAGTGGACTGTTCTGGAAGATGACATGCTTTGCTGGTGTACAGGTATGTTTGTGGAGGGCTGAACCTTTACCCCAAAACATGCACATTGTTGCAAATCAACTTTGCCTCAAGCTCATTAAAAATAAAATAAAACACAAAGCTCTTCATCTTCTTCCAGTGTTTTAATTTCTTGTTCAGGAAGAGAAACTGGCTCAAACTGAAGGATTCAAGCTTATAAGTAAAAGGTGGTTTCCGGCCCTCCCTGGTGGCAGAGCGGGTTGAGACACAGCACTGAGAAGCTAAAGCCACCTCCGTATGAGTTCGATCCCCACCTGCCTGGGAGGCGACCACATGGCGTGACAGACCTCTCCTGGCCCGCCCGCTGCTCCCCTCAGCAGTGTACTTCCTAGATCTGCCTGTTCTGCTCCCCACTCTGTCTCTGGTGAAGCCTCTCGCTGCCCCTGAGCCTCTGGCCTGTACCCCAGTTTTGTATGAACAAATAAATAAATCTTATATATATATAAAAAGATGGTTTCTGTGGTGGGAAAGAAGTTACAGGTAGCTTTTTAAAAGATGATTGGAATTTTCTACAGTAAATCCTTTGCTTTTTAAAAAACTAACAAATGTTATTTCTTAGAACAGTCTTAGGTTCACAGCAAAATTGATCTGACAGCACAGTTCTCTTTTCCTCCTGTTTCCCCTCCCGCCCACCGCCCCCACCCCCACGCACAGCTTTCCTCTAAGAAATGCTCAGGGGTGAAGCGTTTGTTTAAAGGGATGAACCTAGACTGATACAGCATCACCCCCAAAGTCTGTCTTCACCTCACTTATCACAGGCCCCATCCGAACACTGGGTCAATGGAAGCAGAGCGAGGAGTGTAGACATACTTAAATTGCCTGCCGCTTGGCTCCCCTTCGCAAGAAAGAGAGTCTGATTGGCCAGCTCTGAGGGTTGCTGGTTTGTTGAATTAAATATGCAGGTTCTTCTCCCTCTTCCCCCTGTGACATTAGGGTAGAGGACAGTTAAAACCCCCTTTTGGGCCCTCCCTGGTGGCGCAGCGGGTTAAAGCACAGCACTGAGAAGCTAAAGCCGCTTCCGCATGAGTTCGATCCCCGCCTGCCCCGGAGGTGACCACATGGCGCGGCAGACCTCTCCTGACCCGCCCGCTGCTCCCCTCAGCAGTGTACTTCGTCGATCTGCCTGTTCTGCTCCCCACTCTGTCCCTGGTGAAGCCTCTCACCCTCCACGTCTCTGGCCTGTACCCCAGTTCTGTATAAATAAATAAATCTTTAAAAAAACAAAACAAAACAAAATAAACCCTTCCTGGCATCGTCCTCTCTCTGCCTCGCCGGTGTCGGTCGCCTCTCCTTCCCTGTCTGTCCAATTCCCCGTCAGCCACCCAACTACATCCGGACTTGGCCCCTCTCAGGAAGAGAGCTGCGCCCATACCAGTGATGGATCCTATCAGGATCCCTGTGAAAGGTTACGGACTACCAATATTTGCATATCTGTTTACTTGCGAATTATATGTGTGGACTGCAAATATACCTTGTACATGACAGGGCACTCATAGACATCAGGGAAGGACGCAGTAAACACGAAGGTAAGCTGCTTCGTATTTAATACTTGCCTGAATTTCGTGGGTGTGTGACTATCGGTGGCCTCACTCACAGAGAGGAGCAAACTTGGTTTCATGTTTTGCTGTTGCAATCCTGGAATTCTCAAATATCTGGAGCAAGGGGCCAGCGTTTTTATTTTGCACAGGGACCCACTGGGTAGGTGAGTTGGAGGTGACATCTTGCCCCTCCTTGCTCACTCTTGACTTAGAGGATCCGATAGCTCAGTCCCCTGAGCATGTTCACAGTGCTGAGTCCCTACCTATCGATTTCTTCTTTCTCTCCTTTTCCTTTTTATACTTTAAGCCCAGAAACATGAAGCTATTTGTTACTCTAAAGCATGTGCAGCCTCAAGTCTCTACCTTCCTTTGAGTGTTTCTTCTGCTTGAACATAAGCTCTGCTGCATCGTGTGGGAACCTCCCCATGTTCTGAAACCAGCTCCAAAGTCACCGCTGCAGCAAGATTCCTGGCTATGTTAGGGGGAAAGGAAACTTGCAGAGTTTTGTGGATTCCACCCCCTACTCCAGTTTTGTGGACTCCACCCCTTCCCTACTACAGTCACTGAAACTACAACTCCCAGCAATTCGAGAGGGAGGACTGCAAGGACTCATGGGTGGAGCTAAGCAAATCACCTTTGGGGATATATATCTGAGAGAGCCATGTTAAGCTCTCTGTCTCCCTTGGCCTCATGCTGGTGGCTGGTGGCTTGGCTCTTGATGAGCTTTCAGTGTGCTATTGGAGTTACAGGTCAGCGGAACTCGTAGTTAACTTGTCTCTCTCTCTCTCTCATCTCTCTTTCCCTGGGTTGTTCCTTTCCCTTTCCCTTTGTAAGTAAACCCATTATTTACCTTTTTGTGTGTGCCTGCAGTACAACTGAATTTTAAGCGCGCCGGTGAGGACCCACAGACAGGCAGCCCAGTTCACATTGGGTTGCCTCGTAATAGCTAGACTGGAATTTGAAAGGGGAGAGCACATGGTCTAATTAGATTAGTGATAAGTACGTTATTTCTGTAAAATGCAAAACCCATGTCTTCTGTACGGTAGGTGCTCCCTACTTAGGGAGCTGAAATAAACAGAGTCAGAGTTTTAATCAGCACTTTTGTTTCAAGAGAGTGACCTGACTAAAACTACCATAAGCCAACCAGGGAATCTACTGGCCATGGAACTAAATTGTCAATAGAAATGGAAGTAGGCAAGGCTGGGTGCCTGGAAGGCTGCCCGGTGTTCTCACTTGGTTTCCCTCTGACTCTCACCTGCTGACTCCACCCACTCTCACCTGTTTCTTCCATGGGGTTGGTGAGCCTCTGGCTTACACCTCACATTTTTGTTCTAGAAAGTTCAAGTGACCCAGGATATAGTTAAGGTTGGGCTAAGTGGCATCACTGACCCCAGTGTCTGGACCTTCCAGGTGTGCAGGTGTGTGTGATGGAGGGGGACAGAGATGGAGTTTCCCAGCTCGAGGAATAGCTACATTTTGACAGCGCCGCCCCCAACTTTTATCAATATGTAATTGCCATATAAGCCTAAAATATGGGTGTACAATATGTTGACTTGTTAGACTTACGTATTGCGAAATGATTACTATTATAGCATTAGGCAGTTTTTTTATTGCTTTCTCTCTGTTGCTCACAATTCCCACAATTTACTTCAAAGTCTTGCCATGATTTCTTTCAATCAAATATTTGTCGATAGCTGTTTAGTTTGCATCATTTTAATAACACACATTTACATTTCTGAATTCTTCTGTCATATTCACAACAGTAAATTCTTTAAATTGTAAACGTTTAAAATTGTATTTTGAAGTGAGAGCCTGGATCAGTTATTTAGTTGTTAGAGAAGACAGGTTGCAATGTAAGTGTGCCATCACTGAAAACAGGTGGGACTGCCAGGGAGGCTCAGAAAAGCCGTGGCCAGTGAGGGGTGTGATTGATGGTGCTGTCCTCCATGGCTAAGCAGAGAAGATGACAACAGTGCCCCACATTATAACTGGTAGATGAGTGGCAAGCTGCAGCATTCAAATGGAAAGGTTTAGGATGTTCCTGGAAGCCTGTTCAGCTGTAAGTGTGTTATGTTTAAAAGTGAGTGAGCACCACACATTTATTTTTTAAGATTTATTTATTTATGCATACAGAACTGGGGTACAGGCCAGAGGTGCAGGGACAGTGAGAGGATTCACCAGAGACAGAGTGGGGAGCAGAACAGGCAAACTGATGAAATACACTCCTGAGTGGAGCATGGGGTGAGACAGGAGAGATCTGCTGGCCATATGTTGTTCAGTTCACTAGAGGCGGGTGGCGGGGGTGGAGATCGAACTTGCACTAAAGTGGCTGTAGTTGCTTGCAGTGCGGCGCTTTAACCTGCTACGCAACCAGGGAGGGCCAGAATGACACATTTTTTTTTTAGAAAACAGCTTTTTTCTTTTGATTCATTGAATGGTAATGACTCATTTCCACCTTTGATTCTAGACATGGTTCATCCTTCTTTCCAACAGAGGTCACACTATTCTAACAGTGTGAATTATTATTATTTGTATTATTTATTTATTATAGTTTATTTTTACATCATTGTGTGCCTTTTCCCATCTCCATTGTAATCTCCATAGACTTTCCATCACCAATTCACCCATGTGCCATCACCATAGTACCGCAGCATGATACATTTTTAAAAGAATTTTTTCTTATATGAGAAAATCTGTCAACTTAGCTACCACAACATTTGGAGGTGCCACTAGAAAGCTTGGGAAGAATATTCATGATAATATTGTCTCACTTAATATAATTTCTCCCTCTAAGCTTGATATAAATTTTATAGTTTGGTTTTTAAGACTATTTAACTAAAAAGTAATTAGTTAATTTAGCTTTTTACATTTTTGCACAACCATTTGCTATGTTTGGCAAATTTTTGGAAGAACTTCTTTCTTCAAATAAATAAGCTTAAAAAGCTCAATTGGGTCTTCCGTTCTAAATAAAAATTATTTTCTGGGGGAAATTAATTATCAAGGGGAAGGGTCTTGAAAGTTGTTTTTCTTCTACTAGTCCTATGTATTCAACCAAATTCTCTGGAGAAGATATTGGTCAGAGTCCACAAATTAAAGATAGATTTATTATGTAGCTAGAGAAACAAATGTGTCTTTGAAAGGATAACTTTCTAGATAGGGTGAATTGATTAAATTCTTATCTTAATAATTGAGAGGGGGCCACAAATTGGCTGAGTAACTTGCAAAAGCTGAATACTTGCAACAAATCACAACAGGTCAAAACTATTAAAGATTTTATGGCATCTAACAGACACACTGAATAAAGGTGATGTTTGAGAACCGACTCAACAAAGTTGATTGTGGAGACTGGGAGATTTGAAATTCTTTATCCATTTGTATGTCATGGAATTAACTTTGATACTAAAATAACAAAATCATTCCCATATTTCTTTGTTGGAAACCAATTCCTTTGGCAATTATTTTCCCCAAGAGTAAAACAAACAGGTCAGAGGATTAATGGGGGTTATTACTGAACAAATGACAAAAGCTTCTTCATGTCTCAGTAAGAAATATGCTGATCAAGGCCCTCCCTGGTGATGCAATGGGTTAAAGCACAGCACTAAGAAACTAAAGCACTTCAGCATGAGTTCGATCCCTGCCCTGGAGGTGACCCACATGGCACAGCAGACCTCTCCTGACCCGCCAGCTGCTCCCTTCAGCAGTGTACTTCTTTGATCTGCCTGTTCTGCTCCCCACTGTCTCCAGTAAATCCTCTCACTACCTCTGCACTTCTGGCCTGTACCCCAGTTCTGTATGCAAAAAATAAACAAATCTTAAAAAAAAAAAAAGAAATATGCTGATCAATATTTCCACCAAATTCGTGTTTACATGGTCATACCTCTGGTATTTTCCTGGATGATCACACTGACAATAAAATATTCAAACAAACTGTCCTTTCTTTTCCAAAAGACAAACCAACATCACCAAAAACTGATTCTCCCTGTGAGCTGGACTCTTAAAAGATTGTCACACTAAGACAGACAAAGGCATGTGATTGCTGAGTCTGACTCATCCAATTTCAGCCTAGCTCCTCACACCAGGCATCACAGAAGCCAGCCCATGCCACCAGCCTCCGTCCCCCACAGCAGCAAGATAGGTGGGATCTGGTTAGATTATTTGATGCAAATTTGAATAATTTTAAATGCAAACTGAATATGAAAGAAATAAATATGGGTAAATCAGAATACAAAATATGTACACATATTAGGATAAACCTAAAGTTGGTAACACATTTCATGTTTGGGGAGGTTTGCTTCATGATGCCATCTGTGGGCTCTGTGGGTTGTATGTTCACACTTGCTGATTTTAAGGTTTACTTTTATTTGTGTGTGTGTGTGAACTTGTGTATATGCAGGTTAGGTATTCTGAAGTCACAGCTAGGTTAAGAAGTCTGAGGTGAGGTGACAGTCCAGGCATGAAATAGGGAGAGCAGGTCATGGCTCAAAAGAAACAGAATAAGGAGAAAAGCCTGGTTGGGACATGTCCTGGGGTTGACTATGTAGAGAGAGATACATCTCCAAAAAGAGAATATACCTGCCTCCCCACCCCACCCAGGACCCCTAACTGCTTAAAGGCCAAGCTCACACTAAAAGTAGCTCATCTTTCTCCCACAAACTATCTAGATGTTTCTCATGCCCATCATCATGGAAAGGGGATGATCTTAACTCAAGAAGACAAAGGCAGCTTCTCCGGAAGCACAGAGAACTTAGCCCTACTTCAGCCTGTCCCTGCTTAGGTCTCAACATGGGGAGGATGGAACTGTTGTTGGGTACCTGGTGCTTGCCTAGGGGTACCCCCTTGAGTTGGCAGAAAAGAAGTCAGAAGCCACTGGAGGACAGTAGGCAGACCTGGGGACAAGAGAAGAGATTCATCTAGGAGGAGACAAATTCAGATTCTGCTTTGTTAGATTTGCTATCTTTGAGAACTTAGCAATGTCCCTGAAACTAACAGTCTGGTCAGGTGTGCTATGGAAAATTGAGGGAAAGATTTGTGTCCATATTAGGGTTCAGTCAAGAGAGAAATCTCTGAGGCAGTGATGACAGTTTCTCAGGAATGTGGACTTTGGGGATCAGTTGGAGTTACCTAATTCAGCCATCCTTTCACATAAAGGGATTTTTTGGTAGCCTTTTGCTCTAAGGGATTTGAAAAGGAGAGAACATTCCCGACTGCAGAACAAGTTGATGTGTCATGGCAGAAGTGTAGAAACAAAGAGCAGAAGATTGCTTTGGGGAGGTGTTGGGTAATTATTTACTCCTCAATGGACTCTTTCTTCCCCTTTGCTCAGGCAAAAACCACTCATGCAATGTCTCTTGAGATAGAAGGCTGATAACACTGGTGCATAGTGAAGGATACTTATTGGCTAAATGAATGAACAAATCAATGAATGAATGAAGGACACAGCCTCAGTCCTTGAGGCTCACAAGTGAGGAAAACAGACAAAAACAGCTCCATTCTAATGAGATGTGTATTGTAACAGTTCAGTGAATGATGAAATACAGGAATAAAAGCAAAATGATTTATTTTTTCCTTTTAGACCAAGAAGGAAAAACTGCAGATTAGAAGTGAGGGATATATTCGAGGGTGGTACGATTTTGAATGGAATTTAAGGACAAATGTATTTTTTTCCTGGTTTGGAAATATTTGAGAAAAAATTGTAATAAGCAGAACATGGCATCTGAAAACAAATGAGTCAATATTTTGTGATCAGGTTATAATGAAAGACCTGGGGCCCTGAGATGTAATTTTTAGCTCACTTCACGTTGTCCACTTGGGCATAGAAGAAAATTCTTGGAAGGCTCAAACAGTAGTAGTTTTAGACTTCTCCGTAGGAAGGTTAGGAGATAGAAAACTGTAAATCTTAACTAAAGCTTCATGTAATTCTTTGGGGATCCTGGTTGTCAGAGGAGGCATCTTATTTTTGTGTCTGTGGCTTAGAAATCAGCACTATAGGTAAGTGGTGGAGACTGGGGAAATAAAAATGAGTGGTGTACCATCAAATTAGTGAGTTTTATCACTTTCCTGTACGGCAGGGACTCTAAAGTGAGATTAGGACATGTCTGCAATTGAACAGAACTAGGAGAACTTAATTTGTCCAAGGACTTTTGGTCCTAAATAGAAGAGATGTTATATACTTGGGACATTTGGGAGAAACTAGAGAGGGAGGATAGATTTATTTTTTTCCTTGTTGGTCCCCATGGATCCTGGATGTTTTGGAGATACGGGGTGACAGGTAAAAGCTAAACAAGCTGTGATTTTGAGGGCTGGATCACATAGGGAGGCAGCCATGCAGGTGTGCTAGTTCTCTGAGCTGGGGAGCCATCAGTTCTCCTACTTCATGGGTGAAGGTAGCAGAACTTTGTTTTTTAAGAATTGAAGAGTGAGCACCCAGCCTTATTGCCTGTGAGCACCTTCCAATGTCCTGCGTACAACACCCTTGCAGCGGACATGAGCTCTTGTGGAAGGCAATGATGGAAGCAATGTGGAAGGAAGTTTGATGAGCTTCAGAGAAGTGGATGACAGTCAATACCAAGGGGAACTTAACCCATGTGGGTCCCACCTCAGAGAAAAGGCAGTTATGTATAAAGTTGTGACAGCTTCCAGCTGATGGGATTCAATTCATTTTCCAGGTGGGCAAGACCTGGAAAATCAAATATTATGGAAAAATCAATAGAGACTGAGTTCTACCAGGCTTAGCTTGAAGAGGTACATAAGCACACTTGTGCTTGATAAACAAGTCATCAAAACAATAAAGGGCAAAAGAACATCAACCAACAACTATAAACCAGAAACATTCTATGGGGGATGAGAGGGGAACAGGATCAAAATTGGGGTGGGAAGAGCACACAGGACTGTGGTGATGGCACATGGGTGGTGGGAAGCCCATGGGGATGAAAAAAATGTACAAAATAAGAATTAAAACAAACAAACAAACAAACCAAAAAGGATACATCGACTTGTATGGGATTTTGGAATGTCAGGGGCTGAGGAAAGCATAGCCAGAGGTGAGAAGCAGACACTGCAGCCCCTTCCTCAGCGAGGTAGGAGAAGAGCAACACCCGCATGCTCATAGGCCTGGCCAGCATTGCATGTCCGCTACAGTCACGGATTCAGTCTCTACCAACTCATTCTCTATTTTTCTGAAGATTTTTGATAAAGATCTTTCAGGCCTTCATATATTGCAAGAGCTTGACTGGCTGGGGCCAAATGTTTAGGTTAAAATAATGGCATCCAGAGAGAATAAAATTGGGTGATTAACACCATTGACAGGCTTCTGCCTACCTGAGGTTTCTTTCCTTCTGGGTGCTTCTTATTTTTCCACTGTTAGTTTGAATGAGCTTATTATTTCATCCATCACACATATGTGCCATCAATCACTAAGTCATCCATTTACCTGTGGATATAAATCTTATCCAGGAAACTTAGGTGAGCAAGAAACATTTCATCACTATTTACTTTAAATCAAATGGTGTAAGTCTCTGGGCCTCTGTCCCATAGTCACTCAACTTTTGTTACCGGGGTTTCCTGCAGCTTCATTCCTCTCCACCCCCGCCTGAACCTCTCTGATGACCCAGGTCATGTAATAATGGCTCTTGGAGTCTCACATTGGGGCCCGCCTGCTGGTGGCCACTAGGTGCTGCAGAGAGACTGACAGACGCAGCCCGCAGACCCTTCTGGGCCCTGACATTGGCAACTCTGCTGCTTCTGCTGAATTGACCACACGTATGGACTCCTAAGAAACTTGGTTGCGACCTGAGGACACACTTGCAGAGTCTGCTCCCTTTGTGGGGTTTGCAGAGAAGAGCCAGGGCCCCCAGGGGTCACTAGGCCTTCCAGCCACTGCCCCTCTTCTCCCACCCTGGCTCACCTCAAGTCTCCTGGAAGCTTGTGCATGGCCTCTTCCCTACACTCCTAGCTAGCAAGGTCTCTGCAAGAGGTCAGGGTTTTGGCAAATTGACTCAGAGCAATTATCTGATTACTTTGGCTGCAGTTGTTTCAGATCTTCCCTGGACATGAGGAAGCTCAAAACTACTTGTTTGGACCAGGATATATTGTAATTTATTTAGCAAAACCACCAACAAATTACTAATTCGGGAAGTATTCCTTCCTTTATCACATACACACAAAGAAATCCTTACTGCCGTCTACCCCTACTGTGTGACCCTGGAGGAGGCACTGGGAACAGAACTGTGACCTTTGTCTCCAGAGACAGGTCAGTGGGAGCACCCCTGTGTCTGTAGCCAATGACAGCATGGTGTGCACTTGGGAGAGCACTAATCTAGAGAGTGCAGGTACAGCGGTTGTTCCTGGGCAGTGCTGTATGTCAGTTGAGAGCAGGAATATGTGAGAATTAAGGGTCTGATGAGTATGTGAGTTAGAATGAACATGTCAAAGCTGCTGGCATGCTTTAAGAACTGAAATCCCAGGCCTGGAGCTGAAGTTCAAGGTGGAGGTGGAGGGGAAGAAGCTGGACATTAAACAGTGAGGAGCTTCAGTGCACTCGAAGAAGGTCCTAAGAATTGAGGACCTGGCTCACTTAGTGCCAAGGCCAATCTCATTTTCCCTCACCAATCATCACAGGGATGCAGAGCCAATGTTTGGGACCCTCTAACGTAACGGGGCCCCGGTGCTGGGAAGAACCCCTCTCATCACCCAAGAGCGCTTCAGAGTGAGATGAGTGAATCACCAGATTTATTAGCCACATTTCAAAGGGTAAGGTGTTTGGCTGAGTGTGATAAATCCTCTGTGATGATGTCATTTCTGTACCATTTCAAAGGGACTTTAATCAGCCCAGATTGGGTTGCCAGCCCTGACCAATGCTGTCCAGCAGAACTCTCTGGAATGATGGCAATTTCTAGTCTGTGTTCTCCAGGGTGGAGCCACCAGCCAGCATGGGCACTGAGCACTTGACATGCGGTGGCCATTCAATTGAGGAATTATGTCTTAAATTTAATCTTAATTCACCGAGTTTTCAATAACCACACAGGGGCAGTGGTGGCTCTGTTGATCAGTTCAGATCTAGACTTCTCCCTCAAGATAAAGGAAAGTAAATGAGGAGTGTTGGTGACACTTCCCCTCAATCATAAAAGTTTTATAATCAGGAAAATTACTAGAGGTCTCCACTGGAATACAAAGAGAAGAAAACCTGAGAAGTTTTAAAAATTGTCTTTCATGAGCTGGGGATTTCATCTGCTCAGGTTTCTACTGGAGGACAAATAAACTATCAAGTTGTCTAATGTATTTTGGAGCAAATCTTTAGAAGTATGTGCTTTATGGGTTTATTCCTTCCTTTGTGTTTCAATATTTTTCTAAGGACTAATTTTCTCTCCTTTTTGTTTCGAGCACAGGGGAGTTTATCCATACCGGCATATAGCTGTCTCTGGCCTCCTGGAATATAGAAAGAGACTCTTGTTCTAGCCTTCCACCATCTCAGGGCTGAGCAAGTTCAAAACTGTGCCCAGAATGGATGTCATTTTAAGGGATTTAGACAGTACGGAGGGCTTATGCTAGGGAAACAGAAAAGGGCCTTGGGAGAATGCTTGAGCTGGGGCTATAGGTCCAGGGTATTTATCAACAGAAGCCTGCAGTTTCTCTGATAAGCATTAGATGGACTTCGAGTGAGAGGTGCAAAATGTGCACAGCCAAAATAAGACAGGTCTCCTGAGTGGATGAGTCCTAGACCAGGTCCTGGGACGGGAGGAGGGGCCCAGGATGAGTTCACAGAGAGGCCTTGCAGGAGCTGGAAGAGCTCATGGCAGACCTCCTGAGTTTTTGAATAGAGAGTGTGGAGTCACAGGTGGCATCACAAGCACTGCTGTCTGCAAGGCAGGGAGACCTTCAGCCAGGAGCTCAAGTTAGGTCAAGCTGTAGGAAGAGTTAGTGAAGGAACCGAACAGGAACAACGAGGAACAAGAACAGGCAAGATGACGTAATGAAACGCAGAGTGCGGAGGATTCTGGTGCCATTCCTGCTCTATCTGCCCTAGAAACGCCTGTCTGGTGCTCCTAGGAGGCAAAGAAAAGATGCAGCTCCCGGAGGTGTCGCGACAAGGTGTGAGGGACAATGGCCATGCGCACGCTCTGACATTTGTAGTCCAGGGGAGATAAGCAGCCACTACAAGAAACATTATGTTGGGAGCCCCGTCCTGAGAGCCCTGAGCTGCTTCCTAGTCTCTCACGCCCAGCGCAGAAAGACTGTGAGTTATAGATAAGTAACGGCCATGATGTGCCTACGAGGGAATATTAAGAATGAGAGTGATAAAAACATGAATACTTGTGTGGTTTTTTCAGGAAATCCTTCATTCTTTCATCCCCTGAAAGAATTCTTTCATCCTTCTAAGAGCGCCTCTACTGAACCTCGCCCACGGAGAAAGAGGAGAGCCAGTCTGTGCTCTTCCATAGCTCTGTCTGGCAGGAGAGGCGCAGCGTGATGAGTAGTTAAGTCCCAGGAGGTAAGTGTGACATAGGTGTGCGATGAAGACTGGTGGGAGTGATTTATTCTTTTTAGATAATAGAGAGGGAGGACACAGAGAAGAGTAGTCAACGGGTACCAGATTCAGTCAGATCTGGAAGTTAAAACAAGATTTTGTCTGGCACAGAACTGGCAGAAGGAAGCTCTAGGTAGACATAAGGGACAGGAAAGGCATGCCAGGAGCAGCGTGGTGGCAGGGGAGCTTTTCAAAATGGGTGAATAACCTTCTTCTCTCCAGAGGCCTGTAGGTAAGTTCTGTGGGACATCAGTGGGTCCCTGGGAGACTAGAGGAGAACTGACCCACCTGGGTGATAAAGGAGGGGCCCAGAACCCTGGGCGCTGTGCTGTGTGTGTGTGTGTGTGTGTGTCTGTTTACCGTGGTAAATACACCTAGCACAGATCATTTAGCTATCCTTTAAGCAAACAATTCAATGTCATTATGTACATTCTGCTTGCCATTTCTAGAACTTTTTAATCATTCCAAATAGGAACTCTGCTCATTTCACAATAACTGCCACTTCCCTCCTATCAGCTCTGTTAACTTCTCTTCTACTTTCTTTTTGCTTCTGTCACTTTCTTATTCTGGATTCCTCATATGAGTGGAATCACACAGTGTTTGTCCTTTTGTGTTTGGCTTATGCTGACTAATGTAATGTCAATGTGCATCCATTTGGTAGCAGGTGTCAGAATTTCCTTCTCTTTTAAGGCTCAGTAATATTCTATTGATCAAACCACATTTGTGTATCCATTACACTGTTGATGGACATTTGGATTGTTTCCATACCAGTTAGACTTTAATAATTACTATAGGTTGGTGATTGGAACAGGTTTTCATCAAAGTCAACTGATTAAGAAATAAAAAATTTACATAAACAAGCAGCAATGCAGAAAGAGACTGATAATATCAGGCTAACCTGCATTGGGCAAGAATATAGAAGGAGAACCATAGGTTGAACTATATACAAAATATTTCCTTGGTCACTGGGGTCAGGAGCTATTAACAGTTACATAGTGAGAGGAAATTGTAGAATTTTATTATAACCTACCATAGAAATATCTTAAACTTCTAGGTAAGCAGTCCTTAAGATGTTGACTTGATCATTCTCATGGTTCTTTTTGAACTTTTTATAAATTTATTCAAATGAGATCTCTTTAAATTTATGCACACACACTAAGTAGAATGAAAATCTTGGTTATTTGAGAGGGCAGATGCCAGAAAAAAATGCACTATGTACGGAATTTCTTCTCACATTATTTATTCTTTTGCATTTGTCATAGTGTGAGATTCTCTGCAATCCCCATAAACACCTGCCACACGGGGCTAATCCAGTGAGTGAGGCTGTTCATTCATTCACCAGCGTGCATCACAAACCAGTTACCCAGCATGATTGGAACTTGCAGAGTCTGTGCTTTTGTGCATTATGTAAAGTTTTATGAGTGCATATAAAAAATAAACAGTGATGTAGAAGAGTAGGGTGCTGTGGAAGAGAGGAGGCCTCTGACCTCTTTCTTGATGTCAGGAAGTTCTTGGAGGAAGTTAAATTCCAGTGGAGACCTAAACATGCACAGAACTGAGCCATGTTTAGGGTTATATGTGTGCATGTGCATGTGATGTGAGTACATGGAATGCACATGTGTAGGAGTACATGTGCATGGGTGTGTGAATGCCTATGCCTATCTATGCTTGTGTGCCTGTCTGGGCGTATATGGGTGTGTAGGCATGTAAGTGTGCTTGTGTGTGGCGCTTGTGCCTGCCTGTGAGTACGTGTCTGTGGCTGTGTGCCGTGAGCAGGATCCCAGGTAAGGAACAAGTATGTGTGAATTCTAGAGAGGTGATACTGGCACACCTGAGACACTGATGTTCAATGTTGCCAGAGCCAGAGATGAGCCTGGAGAGTTCCCTGAGGCCCTATCCTCAAGGGTTTTGTGGGCAGGTTAAGGAGTTGAGACTGAGGTCAAAGAGAAGCAGTGGAAGTATGATAAACACTAGGGTGATTTTCATTAAGGAAACATCTGTCTGGAGCACTGAGGGCAGGTTGGAAGGATGAAAGAGCAGATGGGAAAACTTCCCAGGGGCTTGTCTTGACTGAGTGCAGGTGGTGATGCCAGGTTCAGGCAGTGCTCAGGTTGGGAAGGGGAGAGGAGGAAGGGTGTGAAACCATTTAGGAGTCTGGAAGGACAGAAGAAGGATAAGTGACAGGAACTCCCTTGATTTCCAGTTTGGGGGCTCTGTGGATGAGATATTTAGGATGGTCCAATCTTTTCACTAATTACACATCAAATATCTTTGACTATAATCTCAATTTTTTTTGCATTATTTCCTTAAGGAAAGTCTATAGATTTTCTAGTGTGGGCAAGGTACTCACTCATTCCTCCTGCCTCCAGCCACCCCTTTGGAATCCTAAACTGGAATTCAGAATTGTTTTGACAATATTTATACATTGGTGAAGTTTTCTGCACTGCTGTGGGCACTGCCTAAAATAGAGTAGGTGTCAAGAAGATGGGGTCTGGTGAAGACACCTGTGACTTGGGGGACCATGGTCCTTGTCAGGGAAACTACTACCCTGGTATGATTAAATCTGCATCAGATGAATGTGGAGAAAAATTGTGTGTTTTCTGGTCACTGACTGTCCCTGAGCCTCCACTGACCCAGAACCCAGCCCCTGGCTGAGAACCAGAACCCCTGGAATGAACCCTTATTGCTCAGGCCCCAGTGTCTCCCTGTCCCCTGCACCCCGCCTTTATGTACAGCAGGGCTCCTCACTGCCCTTCCTCCTCAGGAGCCTGTTCTATGTGAGCGTGACGTAGTTCCCAAAGCAGCAGCTATTCAAGGATAAGAGCTTTGCACTTGTGAGGAATTTTAGAAACAATCCGGACCAATCGTTTTCTGTCTTATCAGATCCAATGTCCTTTTCATATAATAATTATGTCTAACACCCCCTTATTATCCTCGAATGTAATTCATATGTAATATAACCTACCATTTGCATAAATTAGATATGTCCATACAATCTGAAGATGATATGAGCTAGTTGATGATAAGATACTAGTATTTCCATATAAAAATGCTTGGGCATGACTACACAGGAGATTCAATGAAGCAATCTGAGGCTGTGTCTATAAGTGGAAACACTGAGTGAGCAGCCTCAAATATGCTAACTTAGACATGACAGCAGCTCTGTGATTTTTCTGAAGTGGTGAACAATATTTGTAAAAATTTTGAAGCAAACAAAGTACATTCTTTTCTTGAGTATCATAGTAGCTGCATGCTTGGAAAATCCAGCTTAGGTTAAAATCTTGTAAAATATTTTAGGCATTTTTATACAAGGCTGAGAGGGAAGTACTAGGCTAGGCAATTATGAAATTAAAAAAAATCTACATTCAAAATCAAGGGAGTCTTGGCCCTCCCTGGTGGCGCAGCGGGTTAAAGCACTACACTAAGAAGCTTAAGCCACTTCTGCATGAGTTCGATTCCTGCCTGCCCCGGAGGTGACCACATGGTGTGGCAGACCTCTCCTGACCTACCTGCTGCTCCCCTCAGCAGTGTACTTCGTCGATCTGCCTGTTCTGCCCCCCACTCTGTCTCTGGTGAATCCTCTCACCCTCTGCATTGCTGGCCTGTACCCCCAGTTCTGTATGAATAAAAAAAAAAAATTAAGGGAGTCTTTGTTATGTTGAGTTCCTCCAAGGAGAAGTTGACTCTTTGGCCTCTGCTGTCAGCAGGTTCCCTAATCCTTGAACAATTAAGGATACCCCATAGATGTCCATAGTGTCCCTCATGGGATGATGTCACTTCCTTTGGAATCTATAGGTCCCAGGCAACTTTCTCTCTTAGTGGGTACCTCACCAAGGCTCAGGGAAGAGGATTGATTTCTCAAAGTCATATGGGAGTCGGATTCAGATGTGGAGCTAAATTCACGTCTTCTATAGCTTAATCAGTTTCTCCCCCCATTTTAACCCACGAACACTTTGGGAATTAAAGGAGCAGCTTTATTTGTGAGTTGCTAGGAAATTTAATATGTTTTTCAAATTGCCCATTCTTTTACTGAAAATCCTGAAGAAAATGGTGGTTTGAAAGGTTATTAGTTCTGTTTAAATATCTCATGAGATATTCATTGGCCTTGTTCATATTTCCCACATCTATCTGAAACCCAAATGTTCAAGACCTCACAAAGACGTGAAGTAATACTTTCTTGAAAATTTTATAATGTATTTACATTTTATCTGAATAAATGTATGCTTGGAATTAAAAGATGAAATAGTACAGAAGTACTGAAGAGAAAAAAAAAAAAGCAGTGGTCTTGGTGCCTCACCATAATCCCACTCCACAGAGACAAGGCAGCGACTTTGAACTTCAAAAATTACTTATGTTTTCATGGCGGTAGCTTCCATTTCTCCAAGAAAAAGTCTTATATTGCTATTTCTTATTTTATTTCTTACCCATGACTTTCTTGTACAGTGGGTCTGGACCACTCCCTACATATAAAGAGAAAGCGGCATTGTAGTTCTGTGTTGGCTACTTTGTAATATTTGCTTTAATCCTAAAGATAGAGGTGCTGCTTCATTCTGTATCCCTGTACCCACAGGGAGGAGTCTGACAAATCTACTTTCCCACCTAAAGCAAGAATCACATCCCTAGACCAACAAGCTGACTCATTTTCTTACTTCTTTCCTCTCCTTTTCACTTCTTTCTTTTATAGTTTTAGATCACAACATTTAATACTACTTATGGTCTATTCTTAACATAATCAAAACTTAGCTTTGTCCATAGAGTGATTTTAAAAGCTGAAGCTCAGGAATGTTTACATGATGATGATTTTCTGAATATTGTTCACTGAAGAGCCAAATCATATGCTATGATTACATTTCCTTTCTTGCTTGTTTTCCTCCCTCCTCTTTGCAGTTTCTAAGTGCTTTTCCCCCCTTGTTTTATCTGTCTCTGTTGTGCCAAAGATGTGGCCCAAACACAGCATCTCTTTATTTCTCCCCACTTCACCCCAACCATCGATATCTCTCATGGGATCCAATTCTCCTTTTTCTAATTGTGGCTGATGGAGTCTCAGTTGGCTGAAATGAGCTCTCCTTACCCTCCTGGGCTGGGTTTGTAGTTTCTTTGTTCTCATATCATTTTATTTTTGTTTTAACTCTTAGATTTGCTGGAGCTTGTCTCCTTAAGTAATCTCCCAAGAAAGGGTGTTAGGAGGGAGATAAAGACTGGGTCTTTTACTTGGCTGAAAATGATTTTATTCTGCTCTCATCTTGAATGGGTAGATATGCAACCAAATTCTACATTTAAAAGTATATCTGTTTTTGCTTTGTTATTTTGGAGATTTTTTTTTTAAATCATGTTGATTTTCCAAGTCTGACATCAATCTTCTTATTGAACTATTTTTTCATCTTAGGAAATTTTAGGATTTTCTCTTTACCCTTCATGGGTGTTTTCTGTCATTCTTGTGTACCTAGTGGACTACCTTAGTCTGGAAAACTGACTACCTAACTCTGGGAATTTCTAACATTATTTTAAAAATAATACCCACTCGAATGCAAACTAGTACAACCACTATGGAAAACTGTCTGGA
>NW_004567125.1:9056976-9073970 GCF_000260355.1 Condylura cristata | reverse complement strand
GGGTTGATTCTTTTAAGATTATTGTCTTTCTTTATTGTCTGGCTTTATTGTATAGTCTCTGTTTAGCTTCTAATTTCAGAGATTTTCTTCACTTAATACTTCAGTTCTTTGTTAATAATTCTTAGTTTGGCAAATGTATACTTTTATTTTGAAGTGCCTTTCTCCCCCTGATTGCTCCTTTTTCATAACACTTGCTGGAGGAGGTTATGGACAGAACCATGGGTTCACCTGTGAACAAGTAAGAATTCTGCTTAAAATTTTAAGATTCTGGGGGGCAGGTATGGAGAGCTACTCATCCAGCATCCCCAAGGCAAGCCTTGTAAGTGCTTGCTCATTAAATCTGCCTCCTACCTGTCTGGAATGGCCTGGCTTTCATTCACTTACAGGGGCCCACTTTTGGATATCACCCGGGGAACTCTGAAGGCTTAGAACCAGCAGCCCCCTTCTCATTATCTGAAATTCTCAAGTCTGAGAATATTAGGATTGTCTTTTTAAATTCTCTCTGTTCCATAAATGATCTGTGCTGCGTACAGAGTGACTTTTCTCCTTCCTAACCTCTGTCTTTTCATTAATGCCACATTCTTTCTCAAATATAGAATGACACTTGGTCATGCATCATCATATTTAAAAATAAAACTGTAGAAAAAGCCCTGTGTCTGTGTGCATGTTGTGGGCTTTCTGTTTTGAGTGGGTGTATGGGGAGCTGGCCACGAGCATGGGGGTCTTTAGGTAACACAGTGATCTAAAAGGCCCCTCAGCCTTTGGACATTCTCCCCACTGCTCCTCCCCCCCATATTTCTATTTTGGTCATTTTCTTTAGCAAAGTGCCCATTGATTATGTATTTATTTTTGGCTTGAATGCAAAACACATATCAGCTCTTCTGGCCAAAGGATAAGGAAGGGTTAGCTGGCTGGTGTTATTAACAGTTCCCAGGATCTGTCCCCTAGCTGTGGTTCCAGGCTGGGGGTGGGAGGGAAAGGAAGGCTCTGTCTCTCCAGCTTCTCCTGGGGGTGGGGGCTCTCTTTCCTCATGGCTGTTTTCCTTTCTGTCCCTCCTGTATTCCAGGTATGTTTTCTTATTTTTGTGCAGCTTCAGAATTTTACCTTCTCTTTTCCTTCTTCCAGAAATGTTGGAGATATTTCACTTGCTAATAACTTGCTTCCTGTTCTCTTCATATTGTGGGTTTAAATCACTTTTTGTTCTTTTAACATCACTTTAATGTGGCTTGGGGGAGAGCACTGATAAACATTTCTGCACAGTTAGCAATTTTGAACTAAAAAAAATACTCTTTCCTGCATTTTTTGTTTTAAAGATTTTTTTTTTGCATTAAAACAGTTTGGGTAGGTAATGCATGTATATATTACAAAATTCAAGAGACCCAAAAGGGCATACAGAAAATTTAAGTCCCTCTCTCATCTCTTGCCCAGACATTCAGTTTCTTGTTTATCCTTCCAGAAATATCTTAGATAACACATTATTTTTAATATTTTAAAAAGCAAAGAGAAGCATAAAATGCATTTATTATATCTTTTGTTTTGCATTTACCAATATCTCAGAAGTCACCCCAATATCTCAGTATACCAGAGGTTTTTAAAAACAATTTTTAATTTTTGCAATGACACTAATGAAAATACTGTATTTAACTAACATCCCTTTGTCAGTTAACTTTTCCATATGTTTTGCTTTTATAAACAGAGCTACAATGACTTTTCTTTCCACATTTCCCGTACCTGAGTACCCTTGTAAGATAAGTTCCTAGTAGTGTAATTGTTGGCTCACTGCCCATCTCTGGGGTGGTGGAGGGTGTATCAGATAGGGCTCTGTTCAGTGGTCTAAGAGATTGCCTGTGTCTCCATGCTTTGCCAAAGTACCAGTTAATATCCAACCAAAGGCCAGACTTGTTATTTAAACAGAAAGGTTTCACACAAGAAGTACTAACTTAGGTATAGAGTTGGAAGAGAATTAAGGCAAGAAGAAAATCAGATCTTTTCAATTATGAAAAGCAGCTTCCCTCTCTAGGTCTGAGGGACACTTGAGGAATCTGAAATAATTTAACTTAGAAGTTTAGAGGAGGAAACCAGCCCACTGGAACTCAGAGAGGGGCTTCTGGTCAGCTCGGCTGGGAGCTTGGAGGGCACAGTTCTTGGGCTGAGGCTACCTCCATGGAGGGAACCTATGAATTGGGGTTCTTCGAGCCAAAGCATCAGTTCTCCTCTTTGTTTTCAAAGTTGTATTATATTTTATAGAGGCAATGCTAGCTTACCCACTGCATATGATTTAGGGGACAGAGATTCACACCTCTGCACCCCTCCTACGGTATGTTCCACACCACCCTAGTCCATTAGGTCCTTCTGCCTTTGTCCCTCACCCTCCACCTTCACCTGCGTGCACACTCAATTCTACAGTCATATTTCTGAGGTTTCTTTCTATTTAATTCTCTCGTTCCCTTAGTTTTGCTTCTTTATATTTCACAGACGAGCAAAATCAACCACCATCTGTCTTTCTCCTTTTGACATCAAGCCTGCTCTTAACTAATGGGTAAGCACAGAGGATAAAGGTGACAATGCTGCGTCGGTGACGCTGACCTTAACAGGAACCTGGAGTAGGGAGAGAGCCCCTCCGCCTGTCTAGCGCCCCCAGCGGGCAGATAGCGCGGCGCAGGACGCTGATGCCACCCAGCTTGGCAGAAAGGGAAGCCAGGCTTGGAGCTGAGACACGGTAATAATAATCAACAGCAGAACCTCCAGAGATTCTCAGCCCTGCTCGTTGTTAACAGGACAGGTGAAAACTCATTGCTTATTGTGGCTTTGATTAGCATTTTTTCTCATTAGGACTGAGATTGAATACCTCCTATTTTTGTAATTGATTTTCCTATGAACCATCTTTTGATATGTTCATTTCTGACCCCCACCCCCCTTTGCTGGTTGTTTATATCTTTATACATGGAAGAAATTAGGCTTTTGAATATAACATGAGTTGCAAATACTTTTGCGATGGTTTATTTTTTTCTCTTTTGCTATATGGTGGATTTTCCATGCATGCATTTTATTTTTACAGAGATGAGTTTACACACACACACACACACACACACACACACCACTAGAATATTTGGATTCAGGGTTTTTTTTTCACATGCAGAAAGACCATCCCAATTTTGAGAAGATACAAATGTTTAAATCTTTTTCCCTAGTGCTTTTATGACCTTGGTCTTACTTTTCAGTGGTTTTTACCTTTTGTGTAAGTCTTCTTATGTTTATTCAAGGTGCATCCTCTCTCTCTCTTTTTTTTTCACCTGTCTTGTTTTCAGACACATAGTCTTGACTTGGTAACATCCCACAGCCCAATTTTACTTTCAATGCCTATGGAAGCCCTGTGTCATATATATTGTATTCAGAATTACTCTGTCTTGTGGTTTTCTGAAGTGGAGTTTGCCTTTTTGTTCACCTTTTTCCCGCTTTGCTTGTGGGTGTTTCTTGAGAAAATAAGGGGAACAGCTTATATCTGTTATTTAAATATCAGGTGTAATTTCATTTACATAATCAAACACTCTGGGACCCTATCACCTTGACAGCAAGATCCTCAGTTTTTCTCTCCAGATATTTCTGGGGATCTTCACAGAATGATAAATCGTTCCACAAATAGACCCAGAATGCTGTTGCTACCTCAGGTACACTGTTTCAGCACTTCTCCACATTTTGCAAGGGTGTTTATCTATGACTAGCTCCCCCTAGGGGATGGCTGCTTCCACCTTTTCTACCAGTTTTCAAATTGGGGTAAATATTTCCTGAGGGACACAGGAAGGCATTCGCAGGAGTAACAGGAGCACCTGTTACAGATTCTGAATTTCTATGCTTGCTTCCCTGTACTTCCCTCAGAGCTTCCTCTTTCACACTGTTAGAGAAAGGCTAGTTTGTTCATGTAGCCACACTGTATGCATTGGCAGGGGTAATCAAGCTGCTGGCTGGGGTAGTTTCCAAGTAGGCACCGCCCCACACTGGGCTGGCGCTGTGAAAGTGAGCAACTGTGATGAGCCTGACAAGATCCCTGTGATGCAGGTAGACCCCGAGTCGTTCCTTTCATTAGGGCTTAGGGCAGTTGGGGTGGGGTTGTCCGTGCAGAGAGGATTCACGTTAATTTTTATTGATTGATCCTTGTTTCTGTTTTGTGTGTAATTTGGAAAGAATTAATCAAAAATGAAGTCCATTGCTGTTAAAAAAAAAAAGCTTCTTGCATTTGCGCTTACATATATACATGTGTGAATATTTGTCTCAAATGCTTATATTAAAAAAAAACAGTTAAGATTGATGATAAATTCTGTCTTACTCTACTAATGGAAATGTTCATCCATGTATATGTGAACTATATTTTTTTGAGAAGTCACATCTATTTCATTGAGGAATACATTTCCTGTAAGAACATACCTTATAATTTAAAATTACCAAATTACATACAAATACACATTCAAGATAACAATCTGGAAGAAACTGTTTAACAATTAGGTTTATATGACCACTGGAAGTTAAATAAAATGGATCTTCATCAATTTGCTTGTTTTTGTTCCAGAATTTGATAGGCTGGTCAATAAAATACTACCAAGCATTAAATTTACATTATGATAAAATGTAGGAAGAAAGTGGAATAGAAATATGAGTTCTGGAAGGAAAAGGAATGATGTGAAATTTTGACTATTACCAAAGAACTTGTTTATACATTTTTAAAATGGGTAAAGTACATAAAATTTCAATATCCCAAGGCATATACTCAACAAATGATGTAGTGGTTTTATTTTAAATATCATTATTCATAATATGCCTTAAGTTACATTCTTGGCAATTGTTTAAATTTGTGATGAAATATTTTAATTGCCAATTTAAAAATATTGAGAAGGTACATAGATTCTCTAAATTCTTTCAGAAGATTTTCAAGCAAAACAATACCAAACAAACTTCCAAACCAAGCAAAAGTAAACAACAAACTGAAGGCTTTTGCCCTAAACCTAAAAGTAAACACTCTGTTTTAACCTCAGACTTTGAAAATAAGACAACCAAACAAATGTCCAGGAAAGGTAAAGACACATCTAGCTTGGAAGTTTGGGGACACCGCCTACTCTCTATGGGTGGTCTGTTGGGTCAGTCTTTGTCTGGATCTGAGTTCTGATTATTCTCTAGAGGCCTTTGAGCTCACATGAAAGAGGGAACCCTCTCCCTGCATCAGTGAGAGTTCCTTTTACCCAACTTTCCTTTTCATATAGAACCCAGTAACTAGAGGCACAGGGACCGGAATCATTTTCCACTCTGTGCAGCCCCAATTTTTGTGGCTTATGAGAGCATGCCTGTCTGCTCTGTGACTGTCACTTCCTTTGGGAGGTTGAAATCCACCCAAAAATCTGGAGGTGCGCCTCCCCAAAGGCCTCCAAAGGCAACAGAACATTATAAAGTCAGACATCAGAAACATCTGGATTATTTTGTCTTAAATCACATCATAAATAGACTTGAAGAGCTGGGGGAGGGGCAATCATCTGGCCAAGTATTTTTTTCCCCCACTGTTTTTTTTTTTTCACTCTCTTTTCCAGTGATGAAATGCTAAGCATCAACATCTTTTTCTAGCTGGCTTCTAGTTTCCTTTTGGGTAAGTAAGGACTTGAATAATAACACACAGATCTTCCAAGAATTGGCAAGAACTGCGCACACAGGGAAGATAAATTTACCTATTAGAATACAATCTGCAGAGATAAGGATATGTTAAATGGCACATGCAATTTATATCACTTAACAGAACACAACCTGCTCAGCTGAAACATTTTACATTTGATTATTTCATATCTTTTCCAACTTCAATGGGAGAGCTTAAAATAGATCAGAAAATTAAAAGAAACTTCAAGTGAGTTTTCTTCCAAACGCACTTGTGTGTGTGGGGGGGGTACTTTTCCCAAGAAGTCAATCCCTTGTTGAAACTCTTTTAAGGGATTCCAGGTTAACCAAAGATGATCTCATTACATAGTTTTTAATTCTCTGGCTGCTCCCAATTTACCAAAAGAGAGAACAAATTCCCATCTCTCTTTGGGTTTCTACAGATTTTATCCCACAAGGACAGATTCTTGTAAGAACTCACAGCACAAAAAACACACCACTGTCTCTTGTTTTTTCATTTGGTCTGGGCTGGGCTTACATTTTCTTTTTTAAACATTTTATTAAGAAGTGAATATACATAAAGTGAAAGAAGTGAACATACATTACTTTATGTATGTTCACTGTAAACAATGCAAGCTTTATAGCTGAAATTAAAACCAAATAGAACAAAAATCTCTACGATGGTGAAGAATATTCATGAAGGTTACACACGAAAGCAGTAAATTATACCTGGACTAGGTAGCGACTCCCTCCTGTATTCAAGAGGTACCTTGTCACTTTCATGTATATCCTTGAGAATCTCTCCTCAGCCTCACATTTAATACCGTATTTTTCAGCAACGTGTAAAAACAACAGAAGCTCACCAATATATCTTAGAAATCCTTTCTCATGAATGTAAATGTGGCTACCTCACTTTAGAAAGTGTGATACAATATTGGTGTTCTGTTATACAAATAGTAGCCTAGTTTTATATTCTTTCTTCAGAGGTTGGCTGCTAACTGAATTAAACTGGTTAGTGTCCTGCTTTATATCTCTTCAAGCCTGATTGGACTGTTTTCAGTTTCAAGCGTCTGATTAATCCAGTTAACACCAATCACCTTGCTTCCATTTTCAATCTGCATAATTAGCTCAAGCCCTTGACTAACTGCTGGAGAGCTCCAACATGATTGGTCCATTGAGCTCAACCCTGATTGGTCCATTTAAGATCCTGGCTCCCAATATAAAAGGCAAAACTGAGAGGCACTGAGGTCAGGCCAGCTCTGGGCTGGTGGGCTCTGGAGAGCCACCCTGGAGTCAGAGCTGCCCCAACAGGGCATGCTCTTCCCAGCTATTTAGGGCCAGGAGCCATGGGTCTTGGGGTTTGCCTCCATTAATGGAGATGTTGGTCTAGCCAGCAGGCTTCCTGCACTGGGAGCAGGGGAGGGGCTGGCTGCAGCTCTGTGCCAACTAAGCCTGCAGGCTCTAGCTTCAGCTGGCAGTGCCCAGGTAAGACCCTGTAACACTTGTATGTGACTCTATGTATGTATATGTACAGATATCCTCCTTTTTTTTTCTTAGCTTGTTTGCCTTCCATTTTCTCATTTTAAAGAGTTTTAAGTTTTAGATTGAAATTTATATCCATTGTACTCTTTGCAAATGGTTTCCCATCTTGTATCTTACCTTTTAAAGGGATAACTAGTGTTTTTTTTAAAGATTCATTTACTTACAGAACTGGGGTACAGGCCAGAGGTGTAGTGAGTGAAAGGATTCACCGGAGACAGAGTGGGGAGCAGAACAGCCAGAATGACAAATTACATTGCTGAGGGGGGCAGTGGGTGGGTCAGGAGAGGTCTTCCAGGTCATGTGGGTGAGCTCCCTGGCCAGGGATCGAACTCATGCTGCCGTGGTTTCAGAGAGCTTTATAATGCAGTGCTTTAACCTGCTGCACCATGAGGGAGAGCCCTATTTTATTTTGTTTTGTTTTTTAGGGACTCTTTTACATAAGTCATATAGTAGTCCCATGTATTTCTTGTAATTAAATTTTTTATGTTTGTATTATACATAATGTATCCATAATTTATTTTTGAGACTGTTGTAAATTATAATTTTATGCATATTCTATATGTAAATTGATTTCTGATTGTGTGAAAACTATTTATTGAACAGTGTATCTTTTTCCCTATAAATCTGAATGCAGCCTCTACCCTACACTTAATTCTACTGATTTGTTTTGGTCATTGCTCTACAGTCTATTATAGCCCCAGCCCAGCAATATGCTGTGCTACAAAGACTCTAATATGTTTTGGTAACTGGTAAAATGCATCCCTACACTCTTATTTTCATAACATTTAATTGGTTTTGTTTGTTGCTTTTTGTTATTGAAGATCCTGGGGTTTCCTATACAGTTTTAATGAGCTATTGCTTTTAAACAGGATTTTTTCCCCATAATGACCATGTATTTGGTCACTCTTGTTAGTTCTAATGGTCAATTGACTCTTGTAAATTTTCTGGATAAATAATGACACTTTTTTTTAAATCAAACAATTATTGTTTTATATCTTCCTAACGTTTATGATTGGTAATTTTTATCGTATTATTGCCTATTGCTACTACTTCTAGACAGTTTGAATAGCAGATGTGAGAGAAGGCATCTGTTTCAATTCTGACTTGTATCATATAATATTTTAGCATTGGGTATAGTATTTGCAAGTTTGCTATGAAATATGTTTTTCAAATTAACTTGTTTATTAATAATCTACTTAATAATTTTTTCTATTGCTTAGTGGTACAGTATTTTGATAGTTTTTTAAAAATTACTAAACTTTTTTTGCATTCTTGGGCTAACTGTTGCTTGGCTGTAAGAAATAACATATATTTTCTACTCTATATAGAGCATTGATGAACCTGATTTTTAAATATTTATTTAACATAAAATATAATACATATATTTATTATATTAGATCACTGTATAGTTTCCTTTTTTTTCATGTCCGGAACTTGCATGTTATATTAACACTGTAAAGTGACTTATTTAGCTTTTTTTTTTCTGCAGTGAGACAGTTGGTATATGTTGGGAATAGTCTATTTCTTTATAATATGTAGAACCTACACTTAAACCTTATGGGACCAGTGCATTTTAAGGAGGAATGGATCTTGTAGACTTTTCAATTTATTCTATGATATTGGCTTTTTAGCATTTTATTCCTATTCTTCCCCCACTTTTGAAAGTTTATATTGTTCTAGAAATTGACCAATTTGTGTTAGGTTTTCCTTTGGCTAGTATAAAGTGACTTTTCTCATTTTGTTGTTTTGTTCCTTCTGTCTTTTTGCTGATGAAACATAATCTATCTTATTGGTCTTTTCCAGTAATCAACCTTTGCTTTTAATACCTGAATTTTCTGATATATTTAATAATAATTGCCTTCATTTTTCTTGTTACCGCATTCCATTTTCTTTGAGATTTTTTTGGTTTTATAGTTTATTTTAAACTTTGTAACTAAATTTGATTTTTGTGTGTGTGTTCTTCACAACACTGTCCATGTGTTAATCTTACTCTAAATTAAATTTACCATATCCATTTTAAGAAGTTTTTTGGGAAGAGGAAAGTGGCATTTGTTACTTTTTAATTTCCAGTTCACCTGTATTATAATTAGTAAATAGGACACATTATGTCAGCTTTCTGGTTGAAATATACACTATGGCCAATGTCTAGTCAAATAAATTCTGCTTCCTGTGACTAGTCACCAGCTGTTGCATGTGTGTATCTGTGTGTACATGATCGATATTGATAAATGTTTTATTTAATGCTTCTGTATCTTTCTGTATTTAGAAAACTTACTTAATCTGCTATTTTCAGAAAAACTGCATCTTAGTCCTATGAATCTGGGTTGTTAATTTTTACTATTGTGATGTTTATTTTACTTTACTCCAAAACTGGGTTGCTAGTTACATAAACTTTTATAGCTGATGTTTATTGTTTCTGAATAAAGTATTTATTTTAAATATAAAATGTGTCTGTTTATTTTACTCATACAAAGTATCCATTTCTTTTAAATGCCTTTGACTTTGGACTCTACATTGTCTTATCTAAATTGGTTGTACTAGCTTTCTTTTGTGTTATTTGCATAGTGTTTCCTTTCCTAATGCTGTTTTCTTTGTTGTCTTTTTTTTGTCATTCTGTTTTCAGTGCATCTCTGTAAACAATATATAGTTTATTTTATTAACATTATCAGAGAATCTCTGAGATATAATAAATTAGATTTACATAATCACATTTAATGTAATTACTGATACTGGGTTTGCTGCTTAGCATTCTATATAATTCCCTGCTTCCCTCTGCTGCCTTTTTATTAGACAAGATTTTATTTTAGTTTTTATGTTGAACAACTTAGAAGAATTCTATTCTACTCCTCCCATGATTCTTATATTTTACCAAACATGTTTAAACATATATTCATTTATTATATGTGAATTAATCAGTCAAGTGCATTGACTAGTTTTCATTCCTTAAACACTAACCACTTCTACTCTACTGATATTTTTGGGTTTTTGAGTGCCAGATACTATTCAATACATTTTTTTCAAATAAAGACACATGACTAAACACCACTTTCAGATGATTTAGTCTCCAACTTGATGGAGACAGGTAATTAAGAAATCCTCTCCCTAAAAAGCAACTACAGAGCTGGATAAAATTATCAAAACAACAATTTCAGCACTTTGAAAATTCACTAAAAGCACACAACAGACTCAGGAACTTTATCAAATATTTTATTAGTGAAAACTACTGAATTCTTTAAGAACAGCCCCAGTCTGTGGCACTCGCCTGTGGAGACTTGCCCGCCCCTCCCCCGATGCTCTGGCATGCCAAGGCTGGCAGAAATAGGATCCTTGCCTTTGGAAGACATCTGTGTTCCAGGGTCCTGCTAGTTTGTGGCATGTCACAGACAAGCAAACAGGGAGGCCAGCATCCCCACCAGGGCAAACAACAGACTCACAGGGACTTGGTGGAAATACTGGAAAGTGAGCTGTCATGGAGAGCCTAATAGAGTCTCCACATACCTCCGTTTGAGCAGAGGCTGTGGCGATGCAGCTGAGACTGGACATGGTTCGTGCCACCCATATGTCTCTGCCCAGTGGAGCCAGTGGGCTTAGGTTAAGGAGCTGTGAGAAAGCCCAGTGGAGAGTAAAAGCTGGAGCACTTGAAAGCAATGTGATGTTTATGCTTCCTGCCCACACACAGACCCACCAGCAAGCTCAGTGGCTCAAGGTGTATGTTCTGACAATTTTTGTCTGAATAGCAAAATATTCAGCTAGTGGTAACCACTAGGAATTCAGGTTTAACAATGAAAACAAGAAACCATGTAAAAGCCAAAAATACAAGAGCAGATATGAAAGCAGCTGGGTAGATAAACTTTACAGATTTAGTTTCTACAAGTTACTAAGCAAACAAAAACAATAGCAACTGGGGTGGGGGTGGAGTCAGGATTCAGTGTCATTTAAATTTATTATCTAAAATGTCAATTGGTAAGCAAAAGTTATGAAACATGCAAAGAAGCACAAAACTGATTTATGTCAGGAAAAATGTAGCTAAAATTCTAACTCTGAGTGTCTCCAGCAACTGAATTCGACAGAGTCAAAGCAACTTTAATAAATATAAAGAACTGAAGGAAAATATCTTTACAGCATTAAAGGAATGCATGGCTACTCAATACACAGAATATTTTAATACAAAATATTATAAAAATAAATGTTTACTCTGGAGTTGAAAAATACAACCATCGAGAGGGAAAATTCACCACAGGCCTCCCCAGAAGAGTTGTGATGAAAGAGAAAGAATCAATGACAGAGAAAGATATTGAAGAAAAATTAACAGTCCCAAGGGTAACTTCTAGGAATTCAGACTAAAATATATGTGTCTAAGAAACTTGTGAGACAATATCAAGGACACCAAATACAGTGGATGGGAGTCTCAGAGGAGACGAGAGAAGAAAAGGAATAGAAATTTAATGTGAAGAAATGGACAGAAACTGTTTTAACAACTAATGACTGAAAACATTCCAGCTTTGAAAATGTGACTCTAAAGATCTAAGAAACTCAACAAACTTATATAAGATGAACATAAAAATATCTACAACTAGACCATCATAGTTAAACAGCTGCAAGTCAAAGACAAAAAGAAAATCTGGAGAAGTAGAAGAGCAAAATGGTTCATCATGTACAGGAGAACCAGTTACACAATTCACAGCTGACTCTTCCTGAAAACAATGGAGGAGAGAAGGAGTGTGAGGTCACAAAATGTGGAAAGAAAAAGTAAACTTCAAATTTCATGTGGAGCAATGACAAAGGTGACAGAAGTTTTTCCTAGGAAAAAAAAAAAAGAAACCACTGGAACATACCCAGATTCACATGAAAGTGCATTTGTTCCTGGACCTTCTCTTTCTTCTTTTATTGCTCCTTGATCATACCAATAATGACTGGTTTAAATTACTGTAGCTTAACAATATATTTTGAAGTTTGATAGGTCAATTATTCCACCCATTATTTTCTCTTTCCCACAGTTTAATGGTTATTCTTGGGCATTGGTTTTTTCCAGATGAATTTGAAAGTTTGCTTGTTCCATTTTATAAAAATGCATGTTGAAAATTTGGTTACATTTGTATTGACCTTGTACCTATTACTACATATGTAAGAAATGAGGTTCATGACTTGTTCATTTAGCTCCTCAAACACATAAGTGACATTAACAAAGGAATTTAGGGAAAGAGAAATGGAGTATTTCAAGCAAATGGGAAGAAATTTTGGTGACCACATGAGAAAGGATGGTGGTAGTGATGGTTCTTGGATTCTTACCAGAGGGCTTTGGGGCTCTTTGGAGGTCTTCACCATGATGTGAGCTGGAAATCTCAGCCTGTGCCCTTTACTCTCGTCCAACTTCCCCGGGTGAGAGCTTGACTGTTCTGGTCTGAGTCCTATGCCTGCCTCTGGTCTGAGTCCTATGCCTGCCTCCCATCATCAGAGTGATCAGGAAACAGGCTGATGTCACAAATATCCCTGCTGGGCCCACTTGTTGGAGCAATCCAGTGCCATGTCCAGTTCCTGCCCAGGAGGCCTGTCATCTGTCACTCCCGGAATATGGCTCTTTGGATCGTGTCATTACCTCTCTAATGTATTGTGGGTTTTGTGAGTGGATACTGAAACAAATGAGCCATGTGTCTTATCTCCTATAACTTTCAGGGTTTATTTTTTTTCCTGGTAAATCCTAAGGGCTGGTATTATAGCTCACAATTTCCTTTGATTATGCCCAACTTAACTATTCAGCACAAATATTTTGCTGTATGTCATTTCAACAACTAATATTTAAATTTCCATGATCTCAGTTGATCTTTTTTTTGGGGGGGGCAATCTAATTTTGCCATTCTTGGAGATTGCATAGTCTTATGTTGAATCCTTTTCTTACTATTACCTCTACTTCCTTGGGTTGAAGTGCAATTTTTGGGTATCTTCCATGTGTTTGTTTTCTGTAAATATTTGAAGATTATTGGTTGTTTACTCACCCTGGAAATTGAAGTGCCCTTTTAGTCTGCTGTTAATTTGCTTCTTGGTTGTGAAAAGAGGTAGCTTGGCACTGTGGAGGCAGGAGAGGGGAAGTCTGTGCCGGTAAGTGCGGCTCTTCATTGAGTTTTCTAGGAGTGGAGATTTCCCCTTGCTCCAAAGTATCATAAAACACCTGGGATCTTTGCCCTGTCTGCTCCATGCTCTCACTTTGCTGCTTCTTGCTGTTGTACGGGAAGGGGAGCAGAGGGGCCTGCTCTGGGGGCTCCTGTGTGTCTCTCTACTCTTTTGTTTTCCCTTATTGTTGGTTGGTTTTTGGCCCTTGCTTTTTTGGACCGTTAGGCTTTTTTTTTTTTTTGGGTTTTTGGTTTCTTTTTTTTTTTTATTTTTTTGTTTTTTTTTAAGGCAGATTTTTAAAATGAATTCTGGTTCATCTCTTTTTGTTTAACTACAAAGTAAAAAGGTGGAAGAGGAAGGCTTTTGTAAAGTTAACCTCCTGAAAACTTTCATGAGACTATTTCTAAAAATTCTAAACTATAAAGCTAGCCAAAATAGTTTAGTGATTTATAATATTTTAATAGTTCTAAAATTTAGTATCACTGTTTTATCTTAAAAATAAAAAAAATTTGAAACGTCCTGTAAAATATTGTTCTAGAGCAAAAATCTCCTTTATTATATCCCTTCCCCCAAATTCCTTTTACCATTTTCCAAAGTAGCGTGGGGGTGTTATTTGCATACACACACACACACACACAAAGTTACTATTGTTCTGTGACTTGTTTCTTTTCTTAAAAATAGAATAGCTTCGGATTCTCCCTGGTGGCACAATGGGTTAAAGCACGGCATTATGATGTTCTCCGAAGCCACTATAGCATGAGTTCAATCCCGGGCTAGGGAGCTGACCCACATGGCGTGGCAGACCTCTTCAGACCCTCCCACGGATCCCCTCAGCAGTATATTTCAGTGGATCTGTCTGTTCTGCTCCCCCCTCTGTCTCTGGTAAATCTTCTCACCCACCAAACCTCTGGCCTTTACCCCAATTCTGTAAGCATAAATAAATAAATCTTAAAAAAAAATAGCTTTTTCCTATGTTACTACATATAAATCTCCCTCATCCTTTTAAAATACAATACAATATTCCATAATATGGGTAAGCCATAATTTATTTTCCCTACATTCATGGGCAATCAGATTTACTTATTCATTTGCAGATGTCTAGTGAACATTTTAGGTTCTAGTTCTATTACTTGCTTGTTGTGTAATTTTGAGCACATTTTTTAATCTCTCATTTTTCAATATCTGTAAGATAAGGATGATAATAGTATCTGTATCATAGAGATGTTTAGAGGAATAAGGATTAATATGCATATAAAGTGCTTAGCAAAGTGGCACATTGTAAACTCTATAAATGAGAAACGATCCTTGTCATCATAACTGATATGAGAAATAAGCACATTTCACAAACTGTAAGTAATCAGAGAAAGTAAAATGGGAGCTCAGTTGGGGCTCTGTGATTTGGAAAACCTGTGCTGACAAATTGCCTCTGAGCTGACTCGCACAGGGTGAGCAAGGAGAGTTTACAAGGAGAGGCCCAGTGGGAAGGAGGCTGAGGCACACTCCAGGCAGAAGATTGGGAACCCTGAAGAGGTGTTAGTGCCTGAATTGTCTTCCCCTCCTCCACCTGAAAAATAATTTGTATGTTGAAGTTCTGACCCTCGGAATGTGACGATATTTGGAGAGGCGCCTTTAAGAAGGCAAATGAGGTCACATGGTGGCCCCTAATCCAGTCTAACCCCACTCGCTTGGTGTCCCTCCAGAAGAAGAGCTGAGGGCACAGACACACAGAGGATGTGGAACTTCTACCAACCAAGGAGGGGGACCTCAAGAAGGAACCAACCTGGCTGGCACCTTATCTGGCACCAGAACAGAGGAAACACAGTTGTGAGATGAAGTTGTTCTTCATGGAACTTTGTTAGGCAGCCCTAGCAGACTAATACAGAAGTCAAATTCATCATCTAGCTTCCCTCTCTGGATGCTAATGACTTCTTGGCAAGTCTTTCAGTTTTTCCCTCTTTATTCTCGATCTGCTGCCTAACCTAACCATTGCATTTTCACGGTCACAGCAATTTTGCTGGCTGATGGATCTCCCATCTGAACTTTAAGATTATTTATTTCCTTTTTCAGGTGTATTTTTTTTCTTACAAACTGTATCCTGCCCATATTACTGCTCCCACAGTCAACATCGTGCTCCCAGATACCAGCCCGCCTGGACTCTGCAGGCTGCCATTTTCTGTCTATTTCTTCTGCCAGCTTCCCTCGCAGGCCTGGGTTTTGCTATCAGCTGAGATCTTGCAGAGTTCATTAGTTGGAATGGACACTGTGGGATTCCGAGCAGCTCTTTACAGCCCTCTCTTTCCATTCCAGCCTTTGCAGCTTGTCACACTCGGTATTTAAGGTGCTTTTAATTTTATACAACAGATGTGTTATGTCTCTTCATTTTTTTTTTTTTGCTATTACATATAATACTGAACATTCTTAAACAAGTATCCTTATGTGCATGCATGTCTAGTTCTTCTTTTCTGCCCATTAGCTTATTGTTGACATGCATTTTTGTTTCAGGTATATAAAATAATCATTTGACATTTATATGGTCTGTTATTTTTATTACAAATACCTAGGAGTGAAATTGCTATGTAACTTTTCTACTAGGTTATTGCTTAATTATCATACATAAAGACTATAAAAATTGATATTCCCATACAGTAGGCATACGTGTGTCTGTTTTTCTCTGATTTCCAGGGTTTTCCATATTGCAGCTATCTAGCAAGACTGAGCACTTTTCCTTATGCTTCTTGGTAGTTGGTATTTCTAGTGGGAACAGAACTTCAAATCCTTTACCCATTTTCCTACCATATTGTTTCTGTTTCTCAATAATTTCTAGGAGCTCTTTGTATATTAAAACAATTGATTTTGTTTTGTTTTGTTTTGTCTGTACAAAATATTTTTCCAAGTAGGGCAATTGATTGTTTCAGATTCTTAGAGAGAAAAATATTAATGGATTTTAAAAATGTCTTATTAAGATGACTTCACTAACTCAAATATTATTATAAATATGTTCTCTAAAAATTTCCTCTGGTAATTTTACTACTAGATATTTTTTAAAACTTAGAACAATTTGGAGCAATGTAAAAATATGTACATTGGTGAAAAAGGATCTAACAACTTCCTTTTTTCTTGTATGAATTGAAATTTGTCTTAATGATTAATACTTAATTTTTACTTTTATAGTTTTTTAAATTCCCCTGTAAGTGAATCTTTCTGGAACATCCTTGTCTTTCATTTATTGATAAATACATACAGTAACAATAGATATTTAAATTATTGTGACATTTTAGTGTATTTTCATGTTTGACAGGCCAATTCATCATTATTTCACCTTCCCCACTTTTTATTGGTTATTATGAATTTGATTTTCTAGGTGAATTTTAGAATTAGATTGTTACATTTCATAAACACTCATGTTGAACATTGGGTTATAAACTCTTACTCATTTAACACCCCCTTAAATATAAGTGGCATTAATACAAAATGAGTTTAGAGAAAGAAAAATGGTATGTTTCAGAAAACTGAAAGGACTGTTTGTTGATTTGAGCAAGGAAGGGCCATGTACAGACCGTTCTTGTGTCCTTAGCAGCTGGATTGCTTGCAGGTATTTGTCATAAGGTGACTTGGAAATCTCAGCTTGTGCTCTCTGGATTCCTCTCCAGATTCCTAGGAGAGCCCTTTACTGTCTCAGCCTGTGTCCTATGCCTGCCACACATCGTCAGGGT
>NW_004567125.1:9052396-9056761 GCF_000260355.1 Condylura cristata | reverse complement strand
CCTCCCGGGCAGGCGGGAATCGAACTCATGTGGAAGTGGCTTTAGCTTCTCAGTGCTGTGCTTTAACCTGCTGCGCCACCAGGGAGGGCCCTGGGCTGACTTCTTATAGAGAATCCAACCTTGTGTCCTGTTCCTGCACTGGGACCTGTCACCTGCCACTGTTCCCCAGAATCTAGACTCTGGGTTGTGCCATTATCTGTCTAATTTGTTGTGATTGCATATCAGCATACTGTAATTGTTGACAAAATTACCATGTCAGTCTCCCAGGCACCAACACATGCCACCTACAATGGTTGATGGAAATAGGAATAAAAAGAGAAAATAATTATAATTCCAACTTAGAAAGGAAGAAAAAGGAATGATAATCACATTTCAGTGGTTAGCAAGGAAAAAAAAATAGAAGGAAGTTGTCATCCTCTTTAAGGCTGTAGTCTTGAATTTTGACTTCTGACTTTGGCAATTCCTTGTTCTCATTGTCTTTGGACCTCATCTGATTGATCTTTGTGGTTTGATCTTTGTTCCTGGTGTGTCTGAGGACATTGGTGCTCCCGGTTAGGACTTGGATTTTGTTTTTCCTCCTTGTCTGCAATATTGGGACAAGTAGAATTGAATTTTTCTGGCAGCTCTTGGTTGTGGCAGCTTAAGGCCAATGTGATTTACTATGCAAATGATCTTTGATGTTGAGTGTTTACTATATCTAGCTTGGCTCACCAGTTTCAACAGGAGGGTTCAGAAAAATAAAGGGGAACATGGTACATACAACATTTTTCAGTTTCCCAAACTCCCTTTAACATTTACTTTCCTATTTCAGAACAACAACCTTATTTCCAATTGAGAGGAAATTTGTATTTCTATTTGGAAATTGACTATTTCTAACCACACCAGCTCACAACCTTCTTTGCCTCTTCTCTTATTGGTGTGAGGATTCTAACATGGCCTAGTGGTTGACTATACCAAATCAGGAAAATTCCTTTTTTCCTTATCTTTGTTAAGAAATAATTAATCCTAACTTTCTAGTGTAAGCATTCTTCTCTTTGGTTTTAAAATTTCTAGAATACTCCAGTATTTACCCTTATTCTTCCTTTATACCACCATTTCCTTATTTTTGAACTAAGAACCTCTAATTTTTTTTCTTTCACAAGCCATTCCAAATCCTTTTGGAAGTAATCAAGGTGAGTGAAATCAAGTAGAGACACCTCACGCAGCTCCTGTCTTGGTTGTCAGGTGAGTGACAGGTGAGCAACTGAGAGGGAGGTTCACCTGGTCATTGGTCAGAGCTTGCCCACCTCTGTGTGAGAGCAGTGGGCTTGGTTTTTGATCTGGCTCTACAGGGATGGCCTGTCACAAAGTGTGCAGGGAGCTTTCATTGTTAAAGATCATAATGGCATTTGGTTAAGTAGCTCTTAAAATATTTAACACCTTTTGGTCTTCTGTTTGGAAGTGGAACTGTTTTGGCTGCTTGTGTGTGGATAGAGTGATGCACCTTGTGGCTAATGACCCTCAGACAGATGTGCTCAGAAAATATGCTCATTATCTGATTACTGCATAGTTTTAAATGATTTTATTCATAGTTGCATGTTATTGAATTCATCCCCATAATAGACTGTTAAGAAATACAAGACAGATAATGAAACTTGATGTTGAAATATAAGTTAATGACAATAATTCAGCAAATTCACCTCAAGATGATCTTGCCAAATCTTTAAACGACATTCAACTAATTAAAACTCTTAAGGAGCACATTAAGCAGTCTCTGTATTAGGAGAGAAAATTTGTCATAATTATGTCTAACAATGTGTTATTTATAGAGAACTGCATTTGGGTTGCAAATGGAGCATGATGTAATATTGATTTTTAAAATTTACTTATAATGCAGTTAAATATTCATTCATATGTACCTGAAAGCAAATTAAATAGCATGTCACTTGTTAAATGCAAAAACTTTTTTTATATTGTGAATTATTAAGGATAGTCTAAAAATGAGTCTTAAGCACAGCATTTAATAATATAGTGATATAATTTCTAAACCTGTAATTGCTTATTTATCGTATTTTATACAAAAATGAAAAGATAATTTAAAAAATTCCTACAGGAGCCACAAGAACAATATATCACTGGGAAAGCATTTCATAAGTCAAAACTAATTATAAAATGATGTGGCTGGTTCCATCCAGGGGTGTCATCTCATTTGAAATGTCTCCCATGGTCTGAAAACTGTGATGTGGGATGCAGTAACCGCATGTGAGAGATGAGTGCACATGAGATGAATGTTTGCAGATTGTGATAGCAGGGACTCAAATCTAAATTCTTAAGAGATCTGCTTCTTGAGGACAAATGGCTACCCCCTTCATGATAGAAGACAGTGTTAGTCTCCCCTGGACCACTGGGCATTCCACTCGGGGGTAACCAAGTGAGACTTGGGGGAGGGAAGTACACACCTGAGCATGTCCACCTGCAGCTCACCTTGGGCATGCATTTTATTGGTCTATTTAGCAAGTACGGAGCTGGCCAGAGGAGGAGTGTGACTGTCAACAGCAAAAGTTCTTCTGGCATCTTGAGTGTCAAGATTCTTGTCCAAAGTGGGAGCTTCTGTGAGAAAGTATGTGTGGCACAAATGCATTTAAGCTCTGGGTGGCCCACACAGAAGTGAAAGTTCCTTATTTACTTTTGTGGAGTTCACGGTTCTGGTTACTTTGCCAGTGTTAAGCTGATAGGTCTAAGAAATATGATGTAGCAAGTGCACTCTGTGTTTCAGTGAGGCCGGCTGGCCATGCCATAGCCCCCAAACTTGACCATATACTTATCACTAACAAAAAGGATTAATTAAAGTAATCATTAAAGAATAAGTTAAAATGTTCTAAATAAGCACTCATAAGTCAAGAAAAGACCTAGATAAGCCCTGTTAAGTCAAAAGAGCTTCAACAATGAAAAAAACTAAGGCAATAATAATAGTCATCAAATTTGGAGAATGATGGAGAAATTGGAGAATTGGTGGGGTAACAGCTAGCTGCTTATAAAAACATTCTCCAGGGGCCTTCCCTGGTGGTGCAGTGGGTTAAAGCACAGTATTAAGAAGCTAAAGCCACTTCAGCATGAGTTTGATCCCCGCCCCGGAGGTGACCACATGGTGTGGCAGACCTTTCCTGACCCACCTGCTGCTCCCCTCAGCAGTGTACTTCCTCGATCTGCCTGTTCTGCTCCCCTCCCTGTCTCTGGTGAAGCCTCTCACTGTCCATGGGACCTCTGGCCTGTACCCCAGTTCTGTATGCACAAATAAATAAATCTTAAAGAAAAAATTCTCTAGCTACTCTATTAGACAACTCAAAGGGGGGAAAAAGCAAGCCTTGATTGCAAAGTATTTAAATGTTTAATAATGGTGTTAGAACTCTATTGGAACAACTTTTGTAATACTTCTAAGGTGGTGCTCAAGGAAATGTTAATCACCTCAAAATTTATACAATAACAATGATAATAAATGTGTTCATCATATATCTGAAGTTGCTTTTTTAAACATACAGGGAAAGCAGAATGAAGGACTTAAGAAGGATTAATCCAAAATTTAATGACTCAGGAATTAGGAAAATGATGGATAGAACCAGAAGTACGTGGAAGCTGTCCCTTTGAAAATTAATTAGGGAGGAAAACCTATAGTCTATATAAGTCAGGGCTTCATTAGAGAAACCTTTGGTTCTCATGACTATGGGACCTGCCTAGGACAGTCCCAAAATCCATGTGGCCGGCCACCAGGAAGGGCAGGCTGAAACTGCTGTCAACAGTAGAATGTCTTCTTCTGAAAGCTGATTAAATCAGTGCACTCAGATTATGCAGCAAAACCTGCCTTAGTTAGTGCGTACTGATTGTAGGCTTTATCACTCCTCTATGATACCTGTTGCTTAAAAGGACACAGCAGGCCTAAAATGGAGCTTTTTACGTTAAGCCCCAGGTCACCAAACAAAAACTTAAAACCTGACTTAACTGAAGTGTCAACTCCTCCCAGGAGTGGAATGTTAAAGCAGTCAGCTGAAGTTTCCTCAGAGCACCAGAGTAATGGCATGTGACGTGGCTCCTCTGTCTTCCCATTAGGGAAACATTACTTTGCCTGAAATGATCCTTTATTTTCTTTAGGTAATAAACTTCTAGTCCCATCCTCTTTCTGATTATAAAAACTTCCATTTTGGACAACCTCTTAGAACACCTTTCTTCTTGCTAGATGGAATCAAATGGTTGAAGAAAGACAATTAGATTTTCAAATTTTTTTTTTTTTAAAGATTTATTATTTGTGCATACAGAATTGGGGTACAGGCCAGAGGCTCAGGGGCGGTGAGAGGCCTCACCAGAGACAGAGTGGGGAACAGAACAGGCAGA
>NW_004567125.1:9017817-9049776 GCF_000260355.1 Condylura cristata | reverse complement strand
CCACCAGGGAGGGCCCGAGGCTTTAAAGATTTTACTGAGATGTATGTCTTATAGAGCTTTACCTATATTTTCTTCTATGATTTTATGGCTTTAGGTCTTATGTTAAATTCTTTTATTCATTTTGAATTTATTTTTATGCATGGTGTGTGGTAGTGTTCTAGTTTAATTTTTTTGCATGGGGTGGCCCAGTTTTCCCAGCACTATTTAATTTAATTTTAAGTAGTCACATGTTGCTATTAGATATACTACAGGAGTTCTAGAGCATGGGATAGAAGGAAAGCTTCCATATTCTTTCAGGGATTAAACATAGTTATAAAAATAATGGAATTAAAAAAATAACATGATAAGAGCTAATAAAGATTCAATGTAAAAAACCTACAAAATTACTATTTTCTATAGAAATTAATGTAAACACACTGTATGAAATGATCAAATGGAAGCTAGGATCACTTCAAAATCATAATATATAAAGACTGTGTGGGATTTACTCTAGCATTATAAATGATTCAAAGAAGAAATTGTTAATGTGACTTGTCATATTAAGAGGTAAATAGCAAAGACAAAGATTGTGTCCACCATCTTCATCATGAGAATTTGTTAACATCCTTCCAGAGGTACTAGCCAACACAGTTAGTTTGAGGGGGGTAGGGAGGGAGGAGGAGAGAAAGCAGTAGAGGAGAAGAGGGACAATTTGGGTTATTCTATCATCTGAGATTTTTTTTCAAATGATAAGAGAATTTAGAAAGCTGGTGGGATATAAAATTCATGTAAAGAAAGCAGTAGCCTTCATAGATACAAATAACAACTAGCTAATGCCTGATTTTGATGGCAAGGAATCCAATTTGTAGCAGCAACAAGTAGAATTTCTAAGAATAACCTAAAGAAATATGCAAGGTGTAGTTAAAGAAGCTATTAGCTTCCCTGAGGACATGAAAGGAGATGTGGTAAAAGAGAAGGATGTCATGTCCTTAGATAGGGTATAAGAGTGAATCATGAATTATTACTTTATTAGATTACCAACAGGACTTTTATTTACTTTGTAATAAAGCAAGTCGATTCTAAAGGTCATATAGAAAAATTCTAAAAAGCAAGATTGCCAGGAAATGTTCTACTATTAAATATAAAATTATACAAATTAAAAGTTTTATGATATCACATAAATAGAACAGTGTACCAGAATAGAAACTTAAGGGCCCAAATGCATTTGGGACTTTAAACTCTGATAAAGGCATCTTTTCAAAATAGTGGTGAAAAGGAGGATATTCAAGACATCTAGAAAGAGTATAGGGACATCTAAAAAAAAAAGTTGCAAAGTACATACCTAACATCCTCAGCCAAATGGATTTCAAGTGGATTAAGACTTACATGCAAAAAATGTCCAGACATTATTAAAAACAAACAACCAACCAAGATGTCTTCAAAAATAATTCTGGTTAGAAGGCTTTTCTAAATATGCCACAAAACATGACAGCCATGAAAATATTGATAAAATCCTTTTGATACAGTTGAATTTATGACAAAAGCAAAATCAAAAGACAAGTGATCTCAGAAAAATATTTACAAGTCATATCACAAAGGGCTCAGTTGTGCTCTGTATAATTACTTTTTATAGATTATTTGGGAACAGACCAATAACCCTCTAGACAAACAGGCAAAAGATCTGAATAAATAGTTCAGAGGAAAGGATATACAAGCAGTTTATAAACTTGTGAAAAGATGTGCAACTCCTTTATAATTATAAAAATGCAAATGAAAACTTCACTGAGATGTTAATTTTCATCAATCAGATTGATAAGATCGAAAGTTTGAAAACACTGTTGGCAAGCATGTGGGAAAGAGACACTCCTTTATTGCTGTGGGAGCAAATTGCTATGTTCTCTATGGCCGTTGGGTTTGAGTTGATTGCAATTTCAAGGAGATGGTTGAAGGGAGTCCAGTTTCTAGTGTATATAAAAAAGAGTTCGGTGACCAGATTTCACAAACAACTCTGAATCTGGTGTTGTAACATGACACAGTACAATGGACTGAATGGTCCATATTGTGCAGTAGAGGTCTACAATTGCCTGCTGTAATTTTCATCATTGCTTTTAATTTCCTTTTGTTTCTAAGAAGTCCTATTGCTTTTATTAGTTCAGTAATCCCTGTGATGTACATTTGCTCTGTGCTAAGTTCTAGGAACTTTTTAACTCTATTCCTCTTAATCTTAAATCCTGCCTTAGGCATTGCTAGCTTTCCCTGCGTATTTGTAGACATGTGACTTGCACTCATGCTTTTCAGTATTGAATTGATTCTACTTCTGGCCTTATGAACCAACACTGGTTTAGTTAGATCTATCTTTCTTGTCCTTTCCCTGTTCATCCTGCCAGCACAGCTTATTGTCCTTTGTCCAGCAAAGTGACAGTGCAGTAGTGCAGTGACACTGTGCTTAAAACATCTGGTGTCCCAACCACAGCCTGTTAGCTGAAAACCCACTAAGGCACATAACTAGAAGGCTGTACTTCATAAGACAATGATTTTCTGGTGGGGAGTGGAGTCTGAGGGGGGTCAAGCAGGACACAAGGGAGGTAATATTCAAATGGAGAGTGAATGCCCAGGGTGCATGTGCACTCAGGGCTGAATGGTCAGACCAGTTAAGTCTGGCTCAAAAATGCCCTGGAGTAAGGAGTGGGCTTGGGGGGAGGGAGGCAGCTGTGCTGGTCTGGACCTTAAAGTCTCCTCACATAAGGAGGCCTAACTAGGGAGGCAAATTGCTCATTGTCCACAAAAGGGCTCTAATGAGATGGGCATGGATGAAGTCCCAAGGATGATGCTCAAAGGAGAGGGAAGTTCCCCCCAGGCATCTGCTGACTGACCTCAGATGGCCCTGAAGAATTCTGGCAAAGCTATCACCTAAAGAGTTTTGACACCAGGAGGTAATGATGCCAGAGGCAAAGCCTAATGCAAAGCGGGGTAGACAGAGACGAGAGTGTGGAAACCCCCTCTCTGCCAAGAAGTAAAAGAGGCATGTTCACTGGTGTGGGACCCTTTTAGCATTTATAATGAAATGGGTGTAATCACACACAGAGTGGTGACTATTAATTGAGGCTGCTAATTGATAGGAATTAGATGAAAGGGAAAGGGAATTTGCAAGATGGTGTGTACCCCCAAAGATAAAACTTCTGAGTCAGGATTCCCTCTCTATACACATTGAGGACATGACAGAGGGGCGCCAGCTTCAGGGAAAGCAAAAGGAAGGGGCGTGTTTTCACCCTCTCTCAAGTGGCAAGATAGCAAACAGCCTTTCCCCACAGTTCTTCTACTCCAGCTGTGGCTGCAGGGTGTTAATAAGGGACTGGATGGATAAGCCAAGTACAAGTGCTTCTTCACCAGTGCTCATCATTTTATTCATTATAACTAATAGTTGTAAATTATGTTCATAAAGTTGTAAATGCTTGTAAAGTGTCTAAAACCTGACAATCACTATATCTAGTGCTGTATCTTTTACAGAAAAAGATAATACGCCTGTATGAAATATGTATGTGTGTGATGGGAATATAATATCTATGCAAACAGTACATAGGCAGATCATTAGTATCTAATGCCGGCTAGAGGGAACACATCCCTGTAATCTCCATTTAGGTGGAGAAGTAGCTCTTCCCAGGACCCCAGAAGAATCCCCCATTTCTTCCCCAAGGCTGCTCTGTCCTTTCTCTCTAAAAGTTACCCTGACTTCTAACACCCAGGTTGGTCATGCCCACTTTTGAGTTTTATATCCAATGGAACCAAGAAGTGTGCACTGTTTTGCATCTGACTTGTTTTTCTCAGCATGATGTTTGTGAGAATCATCCATTGTTCTCTACAACAGGAACCTGTTGAATCTTGCTGTGGCATTCCCACGTGTGACTCCACTACCGTCCACCCTTTGTGCAGCTAACACATTGTGGAAGACCCTACTATTTGGTGCTAATGATTATTGCTTTCATGGATATTCTCATACATATCTTTTGGTGACAGTGTGCCTGTACTTTGGCTATATACCTAGAAAGAAAATTGCCAGTTGCAGGGTAGATATGTCATTAATAAGAGAAGAAACACCACATAAGTTTCTAAAGTGCTTCTTTATGGTTTTGCCCTTTCACTGGCAGGAGCATACTGAAGCTCCACCTTGTCCATGTTGACATGTCTGCCATGTTAATTGTGACTATCCAGGGAATGTCTGATGATTGTTCATCATGCATGGTGGATTGAATGTCTGTGTTCCTCCAAATTCATGTGTTTAAATCTTAAATTGCAAGTTAATGGTAGGAGTGTGAGGCTTGGGAGTGGAGGAGATGGTGCTCAGGTCCTAAGGGCAGAGGCCTCAGGATGGGTCAGTGCTCATTATAGGGCCTGGAGAGCTCCCAGCCTCTTCCACACATAGACAAGGTGTGAATGAGCCTCCTGGGAGTGGGCCCTCATCTGGCCAAGGTCTGGGGTGCCGGGTGGTGACTGGGACTGGTTGTACATATGATTGTAGGTTTATTACGGATCACTAACCATCTCACATCCTTTCTCTATCCCAGCAGCTGTTGTTACCTGTCCAGATGTTGGGCTTTCCTTTCTCTGAAGGCCAGAGGTAGTTCTGTGCAATTATGATGCTGTCGAGGAATCTTTTTCATAGTATATTAAGGAAAGAGTCTTAAAAATATAAGCAAAAGCAGTGTGAAGGAAGAACTTTAATTACCACAAGAAAGGATACTCCATAGGCATGAAGAGCCATGGAAATATTTCTGTTTGTCAAGAATAAGAGCAAATGATGTGCACATCATTGCAGGGAACTTACCGAGAGAGATAACAAAAGACAGTGGAGGCTGCAAGGAACAAAGCACATTTATACATGTGCTCTGGGCCTGGGGGGAAGTTGGTTTTGTAAAGAAACAAATTCAAATAGGTGATCTAGGATAATCCCCTGTAAATATGATTTACCTTTAAATGACTCTGAAGTAAAAATAACCTGTGGCCACTTCTCCTGAGGTTCTTGAACACAAAAACATGCTAGGGTGCCAGAAATGGATTAAGTAATCTCGTAAGTAATTTATGATAATCAGGCATAAACAAAAAGTATGCAGCTAAAAAAAAATAGTAGCTCAGAAGAGTTGTCAGGGGAAGAATATAAAAGGCCTTGTGTCTGTCTGGCCAGGTATGTGCGCTGCCTCTGGTGGAGGCTGGTGTAAGGGCTCAGCCTTGGCCCCTCCAGGGGGCGCGTTCAATGGAGAACCACGAGGGGCAAAGGGCACTTGGCAGAAGCCGTTGCTCATCCCTCCTGGTCAGATTCCTTCCACTGTTGACACCCCACTTTGATTTCTGTCATGGACCCTGACTCCCTACCTGGAACCTTACCCCAGTTGGGGGTCTTAGAGGATTTGAGAGCTTGATTCTGGACTTGTGGCAAAAACTTAGCACCACATTCAGGTGCTAGGGGCCTGGTTGCCTGCATGACACCCTAATTTGTATCCTTTGTCATGGTACTTCTGTTTTGGTAACAGGGTGTGCTGACTTGCTTCTTGCTCCACTGATACCACAGCGATCCCTCTCTGGTTGTTCAGTATTTCTGTCCCATCCCTCCCCCCTCCCCTTTAAGTTTCTGTCCCTCCCCTTCTCCCTTGCACCCCCCATCCCCCAAGTTTCCCTACCAGGTGCTGCCTTTGTTACGCTTCTACTTGTCCACCCCACCCCAATGTCATCAACGTGACTGTGAACTTCTGTATCCATGTCCGCTCATCTGTGGAAGTTATTCACAGGGGGTCAGGGCACAGGGGAGACTTTTGGAGCCAGAGATTTTAGCAGGAAAGCTCAGGACATCTGGTTGAATGATTCGTGAGTCTCCTGTCGTGGTGCTGACTTTGGTTCCAGTGACCCCTGTGTCCCATTTCAGATGTAAGAACTAGAGCTGGTCTTGCTTCTGCCTATCATGAGTCACGTGTCAGATCTTCTGCCTGTGCAAGCAGCTTGCCCTTGGCTTTTGGTGGAAGATCTGACCCCTTCATCTCTGGTCAGTGCTGAGTCAAGTGCAAAGTCCCTTCGTCAGACCAACTCGACTTGGCTTCTGACTTTGTTTGGCCTCTGGCAGGCTTGGGTCAGGCGCTTCAAGAGCATTTCCCAAAGTGCAGCTGAGGGCCTTGATTAAAAACACCCAAGCTTTAGCAAAAGGGAAAGTCCCAGGTTCTGCACCTTCAGAGGTCCCACCCTAGACTATATGTGCTTGTTCAGGGTGGATGTCAGGGCTGAGTGGCTGAATTTAGAGGGCCCTGGACTTGGCCTTGACATTGTACAAAAGTTTTGAAAGAGGGATCCCGAATTTTCAGTTTGCAGATTTCAAAATTAGGTAGCTGGGCTTTTGTGTGTGTGTTTGAGGGTAATATCATAAATATCCATTTTGAAGAAGTAAGTATGGCCCTGACTTTCTTCCATGAAGACTTTTTAAAAAGTTAATTCCTAATGTTAGTGAGGATATGAGGAAAAGAGCAGTCTCATTTATTACTGTGGTAATGTAATTTTCCTAGAGGGAAATTTAATTATATATATATTTAAACCCTTAAAAAGTTCCCTTGGAGTTGAAATTCAAAATCTTAATACATTATTTTCTATATCTTTGCCTTTAGGGCTATTTTTTTAGTTTGACTTTTATTGCTTTTATTTCCAAGTTTTATTCTTGTTAAGGTAATGCATGCCCTTAGTTTAAAAATCAAACAATACTCAAAAACTTATAAAGAGAAATAGTAGTTTCCTGCTTTTCTTCCTCTTTGCCCAAAGTCTACTTCGCAGCAACAATTCATTTACAGTGACTTCTGTATTTACCTCTAATTTCATGCTACTTGTTAATTTATCATGTGTAAGTAATCTATTGACTTTTTGTAGTAAAACAGGTATTTTAGCCATCTTACACTTTCCCCTAATTATTCCAATGTAGATCTTTTTTGCTGGCTTGAATTCTTAGAAATTTTTGGTTTTTTATGCATGCATTTTCACGTTTATAGAATGCTGATATTATATATTTAATTCTGCCTTGTTTTTTCCCATGTTGCCAGAGAACATGATGTTTTAAACATCATGTGTTCTTTTGTTCATGCAGATGCCTGAGAAAAAGTTTAATATATCAGATTAATTCAATACCTCTCCTTGCTTCCCTCTTTCCTACAACTCTGCTTGTTTCTTGCTTAAATGAGAGCGAGGACTCTTGGCAGCCATAGGAGAAATTTGTTTGGCCCCAGTTGGGACCATGGGCTCATCACAGAGTGCTCCTCTTCGCTCTGCATCCCACCTCTGTCTTCATTCAGCAAGTGTGAAACTGTAATTTGTCCCTTGCATACCTGAACCTTACAATAAGAAAGTGTGGACACGCTAGCCGAGGCTAGAACCAAGGCACACCAGATATGGCCTGAATTGGCCCTACCTACTCCCACATCCCTCCAGTAACTGTCCCCCAACTAGCCCCCACCCCAGGGGCCTTTCTCATGCTTCTTCATCACACCAAGCTTGTGGGAACTCCAGGCCTTTGCCTGTGCAGCTTAGAATGCTCACCAGACCCCTTTGGGCAGGCTGCCTTCAGGGGGATCCTCACCTTCTTGCAGGCCCAGCTTGCTCAATGGGCCTATCTGAAAGAAATTCCTGCATTCTTGTCATGCTGACTTCCTGGGGTCAGATTGCCCTTTTTTTCATTTGTTTCTTGGTTGTGGTCTTTTACAGTGAGGAGAGGCAGTGGTGAAACCTTAGTTTCCTGGGAAAATGTGACTGGCTTGTCTGAATAGTTTTGCAACTTGGCAGGCTGGTTAGACCTGCCCAGTTGAGGATTGGCTGAGGCGCATTTGGCCCAGTATTACAAGTCCAATGTCCTCTTCTACACCCCAATCTGCCTCTTCTTGTGCACCTCAGTGCACCAGCTGTTCTTGCTGGAAGTCTCAGTGTCCTCTGTGACTCCACCCCCCAAATGTTTATCCACAACCAAAATTTAGTCCTTGCTAAACTGATAACCAAGATATGCAGTCTTTCTCCCAGAGACCTCTCATCTATTTCTGTCTATCAGTCTGCCCCATGCCAGCTGCCCTGTTGGTTTTTTGTCACCCCAGAACTGCCACATAGTTCCTGCTAGTCCATTCACCTTCTCCTACAGAGTAAACCTTTCTGAATCACAGATACATTGTCACTACTTTTCTTAGTCCAGAAGTACTCTTTATCGTCTTCAGGACACCTACCCTTCAGCACGGTGGATATCATCTTACTGCTGTATCCAGATTTCGAGTTTCCCAAAGACCACCAAGGAGCCAATTCCGATGCAAAGCACACGAGGGTCTTTATTGCAAGCTCGAGCCTGGGCTCCCAACATGCACCGATGCAGTGGCCGAAGTTGAGACCCCAGAGCTCAGAGGGTTGTTATTACAGAAGAGGGGAGTTCCAGCTCAGCAGTACATTGATTGGTTGACATTGAACAAAGTTGTCTTAACCTGGTTGGTCCACATATGTGTGCGCCTGTAATCTGTGACCTTTGTGACTTGGCCCATACACCCTGGGACATCTGGTGCTCTCCTGATACATACTGGTCTCTTGCTGACTGGCTGTTTTCATGGGATGAGTAAGATTAGGACATTTACAGCTAAACTCGGCTTTGGCACCTTCTTGATAACTGAAACGTAGGCCTGGCTGGTTCAGAAGCATTCTGAAGCCTGTCATGGTGTCAGTTTGGTCTTTCATTACAATGGCATTAATATTACAGTTGTTACCAACTCTCTGCTTTGTTCTTCAATATCCCATGTTTACCTGTGCTGTACTAAACTTGGTATAATTTTTCCAATTTTCTCTAACATACTTTTGCAAATGCAGCTTTCTTGTTGGAATGTGCTTTAATTTTCCTTTTCTTTAGTTCTGCCTCCATCTTTCATCCAATGACATTGATGAGCTTTTAGAGCCTTCACTTAAACTACTTCCTCTAGTAGCTCTTCCCTGACCCTGATACTTGTTTGAGACCCACCCATATGTGTTCCTGTAACTCCCATATTGCTCACATGTTAAGATTTATCACACTTTGTTGCAACTACTTGCTTCACTTTGCAGCTCCCTTCTGAGCTCCATGAAGGTGGAGTTGTGATAGCATAATCATTATTCAACCCCCACTGCCTAGAAGAGCATCTATTTTGCTGTACACCACTGCCAAGTTGGTTACATTTTTACTTGCTTTGCTAAACTCCGGCTATAAAAATGGGAAAATGACTGCTACCTCGCCAGGCACTGTCACTGCTCCATTTGCAAAGCTGGGAGGAGATGACTAAGAGTTAAAATGGCCAGCGACTGGCAGGGGTAAAGTCACAGCCAGCAATTGAATTCCAGAACTTGTCCTGGCCTCTTGCCCTGCATGTGAGGCTGTCTCTCCAGGTAACTATATACTGTTCCTCTGCTTTTTCTGCTCTACTGCAGTTTGGAAACAGCATCTAAGAAAGGGCCGTGCTAGAGTCTAGCACGCCAAAGCTTACATGTGGGACACATGTGTCTTGAAAATGAGAAAGGAGGCAGAAAGACCATCAAAATGAAACATAAAACCTGAAGCTGAAGAGCCTGAGGACTCTGTAGGACAGATGCTCAAGGCCTCACCCTAAGAACCTGGTGCTCGAAGTACGGGGAGCAGAGGACTCGTGTTGCCAGGACCCTCGTGGAGCAGCCGGCTCGCTCTGCTTAGTAGTTGTGAAGATCTCTTGTGCAAAGAACTGTACAGAAGCCAGGCTTCTGTCTTATGTGCCACGTGCCAACGGGCAGACTGGGACATGGCCCACCTTAACACGCTGCTGGGCAGAGAGCAGCCCAGGGAGTGTACTTGGGAGAGACAGCTCACACATTATTAGGGACGTTCTTGGAGGAAATGATGTCCAGGATGAGATCAGACTGACTCAAAGAACATAGTGTCCTTCCACAGGAGAATAGAACGTCCTTGGATAGATTAGAGATGAGAAATGACAGTGATATAAATCTAAATCTAAAGAAGATTTAGATTGAAGTTAGCGCTGTAGGTCTTGGTTCTACTCTCATCCCATCAGTTACTAGCTGTGTGACTTGAAGCAAGTCTGTTAACATTTCTACTATTAACCTAAAAAGCAGGTATAAAAATGCATTCTGCATGAGATGACTGAAAGGATCATGCAGGAGATTATCTTCGGAGACAGTGTGAAGGACCAAGTAGTAGACGTTGAAAGCCATCACTCGGTGGAAGAATATGCCACCCACCTCTAGAGCAGTGCCCTCCCTCAGCTCCTGGAACCTGCCTTTGGTGTCAACGCCCAGGATGTGCTGTTTGGGGTTCCCCTCCCATCAGAGATGAGTTTCTGGTACATGAGTCATGGGACACACAGCACCAGCCTCACCCTCACTGTCGCCACCAGCCTCTTCCTCTGCTCTGGTTTTCCAGAGCTGGTTGCTCCCCCAAAGTGGAGTTTATTATTTTTTTTATTGCTAATGATTTATATTTCCACTTTTGCTTCATCCCTAGTTACTGCCTTCAGGGCAGGAGTGAGAGCTTCTCGCCTAGTAGGTGGTGAGACGCTTTAGGAACATAGGGATCTGAGCTTTTCTTCAATTTAGATAGAAAAATTTAAACCTGTGGAAGAATTTGTCATTTTGCTAAAAGTATTATTAGGAACAGTCTGATTCTTTCCCTCCCCCTTGTTTTATTGAGATGTAATTGATATATAGCATTGTATTTGTTTCCTGTACACACATAATGATTTGATATTTGTATGTGTAGTGAAATGATTACCACAGTAAGTCTAGTTCACATGGTTACACATTTTTTCACCATAATGAGAACTTGTAAGATCTACTGTCTTAGCAGCATTCATAGATACATTGTCTGTTGTCATGCTGTTGTATATTGAATCCCCAGTGCTTGTTTTTCCTAAGGTTGAATGTCTTTGGCCACCTTCACCGAATCCTCTCTTCCCTCTACTTCTGGCAATAACTTATCAGTTTTATCTCTATGAATTTGGTGTTTTTAGATCCATGTATAAGTGAGATCACACATATTTGTATTTCTGTCTGATGTATTTCACTGAGGGCATTATGTGAAGTGTCTGATTATTAACTTTATATGGCACATCACTCTAGGAATCAAGGAGACATTATGGATAATCTAGAAGATACTCTATGATGGAAAATAAAGATGCAAACAGAAGTGTGTCTATCACTATGAAAGGGATTTACATGAGAGACCACTGAGATACAAATTAGTCATTAAAGGTTAGGTGAAGACTTCTTGAGTGTCAGTGCAACTCGACCTGTTTTATAGGAAGGATGGATGGAGCTATTGAGTTGTAGCTACTTAAACATAAATTAAAATTAACTAAAATTTAAAATTCAGTTCCTGAGTCACACTAGCCACATTTCAAATGCCAAAGAGCAAATTGTGATGAGTAGCTATTATTTGGGGCTGGCACAGATTTCAAACATTTCCTTCCTTGGCATAAGTTCTGTGGAATGGTGCTGCTGTAGTGCACCCAGATTTGTGGGTCCTTTAACAACAAGAAAATGATTCAAAGAACAGGGGTAGGGTGTTCTGCTCATGGTTAAAAATGAGTGTGTGATGTATATGTGTGCAGTGCATGACTGTGTGTGAATGCATGTAAGTATTTTTACATACCAAATGTCGACTATCGGGTCACTTGCTAGACTGAGTGGGGCTAGTCTCTGAGACTTTGATTTCTTACATGGTTTTATCTACAATGAGGATTATGACATATTAAACATATTTTAATTTGGAGCATGAAATTCAGTCACTGAATTTCAAAGCATGAGTTAGAGTAGTATGCAGAAGTCAAGGAGGAAGACAACTGAGCATAGATGTTGGACTGAGTGATGAATCACCGGCTGGCCAGTTTCTATAGAGACGGCCCTAAATGCTGGGTACAGGGAGTACATAGGGAAGAACTTGCTAACATGCTAACCATTACTTGTGCTTACTCTTCCCCATGAGCCCAAAGTGATGAGGGACAAAAGTAGTTAAGGAGCTATGGGACTAGAACAACTGTAGGTACATGTTGGCCATAGGGAAGTGAAAGAAAATGCTAAACTGATTTGGGTCAGAGAAGACAAAACTCCCTTGTACCTCACAGTAGGGTTTACAGATGCTCTTCTCACCCCCCAAATCAGTCACAGACTTGTACACATGCTTCATGAAAATATGAATGTGCTTTCTTCAAGTATATATATATGTGTGTGTGTGTATATATATATATATATATTTAATTTAAATTGATTTATTTCTTTACATCATTCTTCATTTTGTACATTTTTTCATTTCACTTGTCATCCTTGAGCATTCAAGAGCTGTGGGGGAGGCCAGAGGTACAGGGGTGAGAGGATTCTCCAGAGACAGGGTAGGGAGCAGAACAGGCAGATCTACTGAAACACACTGCTGAGGGGAGCAGTGGTGAGACAGGAGAGGTCTGCTGTGCCATGTGGGTCAGCTCCCTGACCAAGATTGAACTCATGCTGCAGTGGCTGTGGACAGCTTCACAGTGCTGAGACTTAACCCCTTGTACGATCCAGGAGGCCCAGCTTTCTTCCAATATATAAAAAGTTGAGGGCCCTCCCTGGTGTCACAGTGGGTTAAAGCACAGCACTAAGAAGCTAAAGCCATTTCAGCATGAGTTCAATCCCAGGGCCCGGCGCTGACCCACATGGCGCGACAGACCTCTCCTGTCTCACCCGCTGCTCCCCTCAGCAGCATACTTCCTCCATCTGCCTGTTCTGTTCCCCTCTCTGTCTCTAGTGAATCCTCTCACTGGTCCTGCACCTCTGGCCTGTACCCCAGTTCTGTATGCATAAATAAATAAATCTTAAAAAAAAAAGTTTAGCAGGATGCCTGATGACTGGGGAATATGGACCAATAAGCTGTGAAGGAAGAAGCAGAAAAAGAATAACTTGATTGCTTGGGTGCTCATGGAGTTGAACCGAACGGATGATAAAGGGATAGCTGAAGACAAAATATTCTTCAAACTTGGGCACAAATGCATAAAGAAGCTCAGATCAGCTCAGAACAGCCTTTTAGAGCAGAGCTATTTCTGTAATTGTGTAAGAAAGGTGGGTGGTGTGGGAGGTGAGACCATGGGGTGGGGGTGTCAGGGGGCCACCGTAGGTCTTGCTTCTGTCTCTCCAAACCCCTGAAATCTCAGCATTCTTTTTAGCTAAAACAAACAGGAATCCTGCAATAACTGGGGTGCTCCTCATGGAGTACACTTCGTGGACCCCATGTGCCTCCCAGCCCCATTCCACTCCCATAGGAGTTTACTGTGTGTGCAACTCCCTTGTTATCTCCCGGGGACCTTAGGCAGCCCTCATAGATTAAGGCTGATTGCCTACCTACCTCTCTCACTGTAAAAGCTCTCTCATTTTGAAGTGCACAAGCAATCCAGAGTTGTTACTGCAGTGGAATTTATAACTCAGATGACAAGTTCAGGACTGTCACTGTCTCTAGAAGTGGGGGAGCCCAAGTGAAAGAGATGAGGAGATATGGGATGTGGGAGTAAATTACCCAGTGAGTCCTCCCTGGATGTTTTACACCTTACTCAGAGGAAGTCAGGTGGTGGTAGATGCCGTGCTGACCTCAGGGAGGAAGAGGAGGTGCTGCACTGAACATGCAGCTAAGGGGTGAGTAGTCAGTGGGTGGGTGCCGCTGGTGGCTACTGACTTGGGGTGATTTCTCAGCAGTTGGGACGCATGTCAATGACCCTAAGGACTGTTTTAGCACCAGATGGCCACCTCCTTGTTCTGACTGGTTGCTGTTTTGAATCTGCCCAGACAGAGGTGACCGCAGCTGGTCAGGGGAGCTGCAGACTTTCCATGTCCCACATCTAGCCACTCTCTGTGGCTGCACGCTAAGGGGCTTCTGTGTAAGGGACAGACCAGTAGATGATCTTAAAAGCACCATACAGAACAGAAAGGAGCTTTCAAAATGATTTATACATTCCAGAAGGATAAAGCCCCGTGGGGTAGTGAGAATACTGAAATGTGCTCATGCATCAAAATTTCAGTCATGAAGGCAGTATTCCTACTAGAGGAAAAAGAACAATAAAATGGAGGGGAGAAATACAATTTGAGGGTGTAAAGGAAACACCATTTGTAAAGGGAAGAAACTGAAAAAATCCCTGGGCACTTATAGATGTCTAAATCTTCATAAGCAAAATCTGTGCCTAGAAAAAGAATCTTTGCTTTAATAATTTACATGTTCAAGGTGGGCTAAGCATCTGTAGTTATGTTTTCTGTGCAGTTAAAAGAATAATGATAATTTCTTCTTGCCAGACTTTACCTACTGTCTTTTCCTTTCCGTTCTAGGTAGATCTAAGGAGCTAGGAATTGAGGGGTCGACTCTTAAGAAACAGATGCTGTCCCCATATTCCCGTGCACTCTTCCCACCCCAGTTTTGATCCTATTCCCTTCTCCACCCCTATAGAATGTCTCTGGTTTATAGTTCTTGTTTTTCATTTTTACTGTATTACAATTCTTTTTTTCTTCTGATCCCTTACACTCCTGCTATGAGTGAAACCATCCGGGATTTTTCTTTTCCTTTCTGGCTTACTTTACCAAGCATGATCCCTTCCAGCTCAATCCAGTGGTGGTGGGAAGTCCCCAGGGCTTACAACTGAGATGCAAAAATGTACAAAGTGAAGAATGATGTAAAAAAGTAAATAATAAACATTTAAATAAAAAAATTAAAGTCATTTGAACTGGGTTGTGTATAATGTGTAATAATCCTCTTTGTATATAAAAAAAAGAAAAAGACTTACACTAATAGCTCAGATATATTCATATTTTCAATGGATAATATATTTGTGAATATATATTTAAGGGTATTAAAAAGTCTCATTATAAGAAAAAAACAGATGCTTATAATGAACTATTGGAATAAACACTGGAATGATGTCTTTCTTTGGTCTATACCTCCGCATGTCCTGAAGAGCCTTTCTTGACTCTATGACTCTACTTGTGTTCTTCTGGTTTGATAGCATACGGCTGATCATGACTGTTTACCAGAGATCACTACAGTGTTGAGAAAACTGACATTGTTTTGTGCTAACAGGGAATGCAGAATCTTAGTGACTTTCAAAGCTCAGTCTTACTGGGTTCTAGGCCAATCTTGGTAGATCATTTGGTCACTTACATTCATTGGACTCTGGCTGAAATGTAAGGGGACACAGGCACCCTGGCCATGTTAGCTTTGCCCTTAGAGGAGCTGCTCTTTAGACTCAGACTTTAAAGTGACCCTTGGGTAGATTTCTGTTGAGTACTCATGTCCTGTGGGTTGTAAGAGAGTTACTGTGCATTCTGTGGGTCTGCATGGAGTGAGAACTCAGATATGAGCCAGGAGATCTCATTTCACCTGAATCATGCAAGGAACACTTTCAAGCTCTGCTCTCCTATAGGCAGGGACCTACTTAGTGAGCTCAGATAATGGTGTGCTGAGTCTCACACAGCACTCCCTGTTCTTTTAATTCATGTTGTTAGTGTTCTCTGCTTGATTATTGGTGAAAACGCATTTGTGTAAAAGTCAATGTTGGTGCCCTTCATTGTCCATAGGAAGAATTTATGTTTTGTCTCCAGCAGGAGACCTACATGGGCAAGGTCAGGTGGGATTTTTTTTTTTTGTAAGAACATATCAAGAGGCTAAGAGAGATGTTTGGAAGTTTCAGGTGGCCCTTCTCACTCTACTGTCTTTATCACCACAGCTAGCAGTCACACTGTGCCTGAACAAGTATTGAGTGCGTCCTTCATGCATGTGCCCACATTCAACCCTCCTGAGAACACCACCAGGATACTAGAGATGCTACTGTACCGCTGGAGCTCTGGGTGATGTGTTTGATATTTCCCCTTCACTTCAGACCTGGTTGGAGTCTTCCCTTGGAGACCATGGTTATCAGTCGATCTATGAGTGATATTAGTTTTGGTCTGGAATTGTGTCTGTAGGTGATGATCATGTGTCTTGTGTGCTGCTGGCACTGTTGGTGGTGCTGGAGGCATTGTCCATATTGGACTCACATGAGAATGACCACAGCCAGAAGAAACCTAAATGAGAAATTCTGGAACACCTCTCTAAAGTAAAGTTTAGTTTATAAGTGAGTTGCCTCTTTAGTCCTGTCCAGGGGAGGATTAAGGATGACTCAGTTCATGATCTACTTTTGTTCTCTAAAGAGACTTGGGTATTTTTTCTTTCTAAAGTACTGAAAGTGCCACAAAGATCTACGAGGCCCTATTGCTCTCCAGATGTGACCACACAGTGTTCCTGTGCAAAGATGAGTGGAAACATCTTTTCACCCTAATTCCAACTCAAATTTAAACTGGTATGTCCCAAATACAGGGATTGCTTTGAGCTCAGATCTCCCCACTGAATTTCCTATTAAAACAAAGAAAGCTGCGGCTCTCTCACCAAGGAAAAGTTGGTTTCTCTACAAACTTTTCTGAGCAATTCCATTTTACACACACACTGCAATATATGCACAGATTTTATAAATTTTATTTATATGTATGTGTATATGTATGTGTGTGTGCATATATAAATATATATAAAAGAGTTCCTATTTTCCTCTGGCTAGATGCTCCAACCTACTTTTCTCTAGCTACACAGAGAAGAGCCAGGTCGTCATATGTGGTAGAAGCTCAAAAATTGCCCTTCTTATTCGAGATGACTCCAAGTCTAACCACATTTGCAATATTATGCAATTCATGTTCCCCAGCTTCTACCAGCCCAGGACAAGTGCAGGGGAATGGCAGTCTTCCAGATCTTTGGTAGTAAATCACAACCCAATCATGCTCCTGGGTCATCATGCCTTCCAGGCCCTTTCATTTCCTTCTGGATGCTGAAGGACCCAAGTAGTTTTCTCCATGACTTTTGCTGCTCTCTTTGTTGTGACAACCACTATCCCTCAGAAAAATGCCCAAAGCAAGTCACCAGAAATCCCATTTCTATTTTAATGATGTTAAAATGGAACTGTTCTTTCTATAGCCGGAACAGTCACGATATGATAGATATTAGATAATAAAAAAGAGCATGACACAGATTTACTTGTGTGAAGTATGCTCAAAGGAAATGATTAAGAACCAACTCAAGAATGGTTGTGACCCTTGGCCAGGACAAGTTGTGTAGAGCAGACAGAATGTAGGGATAAGAATGAACGTCTCTAAAGAACTTTGGAGAAACTTTGCAGTTGTTGTTTTGGGAAAGTCATGGGTCATGTTCTGACATCCTGAAAGGATGAGTATTGTTTTCCTGCTTTTTTTGCTTCAAGCCTGTTGAGGGTGTTTCCAGGGAATTGCTAAGAAAGCTCGTAATACCCTCCTTGTGTTGGGAGATTCAAAGATATGAAAAAGCTAAACTGAAGAAGTAGGAAGATGTCTGCATTAAGGTCACCCTGGATCCCTAGCATCTGTGGGGACAAGGGATGCATGAGTGTTTCTTTTGGAGGAGGGGTTGGTCATGTAGAAGAAAGGGCTAACGTGTGGTCATCTTGGATTTTGCCCCAGAGAGCCATCCCAAGGAGCAGAAGGTCCCCAAACCATGAGACTTGATACACACTAGGTTGTAAGAGCTGCAGAAAAGCTGCAAATTATCACCAAGAATAAACAATAATTCTAACTCTGGTAGAGTTGAGAGGAGGAGCATGATAGCAACCCGAGCTAGGTGAAAGCCTAGATGTAAGTTAGGAGTATAGCACAGGCTAATTATTGTTGGAGGAACCTATGTTAAGATGACACAAGCATATTAGAACATAAATTCCAAAGAAGCCATCATCATGATCTCACTCAGTTTGGGTTTTCAGCACCTGGCACAGAGCCTGGTAAAGAGCCCTGGCTCAGTAAATAATTCAGTGATGGGATGATGTCACTTGTGGGTACATTGGCTTCCTTTCTTCAGCTTGTTCTAGGGTCCTTGGTCGAGGGGCTCTTAAACAAAAGCAGAGTGTTTCTGAGCACAAGGCAAGGGAGGGTAATGTCTGTGTGCTCTGGTAGGAGTGTGTTCTGTCCCAGAGAGGCTGGTGTTGAACAATACACACACTTAAAGAGACGATTAAGCTTAAGTCTTAAGTCATTAACCGGCAATTGGAAACCATCTTCCAATGTCGTTAAATCTTCTGTCTAGCATGTTCAGCATGGTTTCTACCACAGTAGAGATGAGACTGAAAGTTCTTAGGAAGCACCTGCGGCTTTATCTTAATACCTCAGTAGTCTCCTCAGATTCTACCTGCTCTTCCACACCAACCCTGTTGATCCTTGTGGAGTTCCCAGATTCATCCCTATTTTCCTTTACTGGTGTCGACCTCCCTTCTACCTTGGAGAGTGGGCCCATGAGTTTGATTGCCTTTCAATCACTTCTGGATGCTATCTCTTTGATTTACTGGATGCTGGTACAATTATTAGTTGGCAAAATCTGTCTTATTTCCTGGATGCAGTGAAATTCCCTTTGGGGTCCTTGGTGTTTGGAGAAGGTTACTCACATGTTGTTCTAGGTACTATGCTCCATGGTCTTCATAATACTGGGAAAAAGTGGCCACTAATAAATACCTGGCAATTATTTTATTAGAGTGGTAGTTATTGTGCAAAGAAATGTATCTGGTGGGATCTTGTTTTGGAGGCCAATGCCACAGTAAAGTGCTTGAATTATATTCTGTATGAGGTGAGGGTACACAGAAGTGTTTCAAACTAGGGCTTCATGTGAGCGATATTCTTTTTTAAGAATAATAATGAATTTATTTTTTAATTCACCTATATCATTTTTCAGTATTTTAAAATGTAATTTTATTGATTTACAATATAATTTTTGGGAGTATAGCTTTGTACCTCCTTATGTGTGTAAGTCTCACTTCACCTACCACCAACATTCTCATGCCATTTTCCCCACGATTCCTTTTCCCCTCACTTCTCTACTCCTCCCCTTTTCATTACCACCATGTTTTTCAGTCTCAGTATTTTTTTTGTTATGGTTTTTTTTAGGTTGGTGGTTTTGATTATTTATAGTTCACATATGACAGAAATCATCTGATCATTTCTTTCACTTTCTAACCTATTTTCATTGGCACAATCACCTCAAGTTCCATCTCTGTTATCTCAAAGACAAGATTTCATCTTTTTAACAGCTGAGTAATATTCCAGGTAGTATGTATACCACAACTTCTCTACTCAGTCATCTATAGACAGACACTTATGTTGTTTTCATGTCTTAGCTACTGTGAGTAAGGCTGCTATGAACATAAGTGTGCATATATGTTTTCAAATTAGTGTCCTCATATTCTTTGGATAAATACTGAGGAGTAATATTGCTGTATTTTATGGTGTTTCTATTTTTAGTTTTTTTTTTTAAGGAATACTGTATTTCATAGAGGTGAATCATCTTATGTCAAGATAGATGATCAAATTCAAACTATGTACAGTGCCACTGGGATTGTTGAAAAGAGTCATGTTTGGGGCCCTCCCTGGTGGCGCAGTGGGTTAAAGCACAGCACCAAGAAGATAAAGCCACTTCCGCCTGAGTTCGATCCCCGCCTGCCCTGGAGGGATCCTACATGGCGTGGCAGACCTCTCCTGACCCGCCTGCTGCTTCCCTCAGCAGTGTTCTCCTACAGTCTGCCTGTTCTGCTCCCCACTCTGTCTCTGGTGAAGCCTCTCACTGCCCCTGCACCTCTGGCCTGTACCCAAGTTCTGTATGCACAAATAAATAAATCTTTAAAAAAAAAAAAGTAAAGAGTCATGTTTGCCTTTATGCAAAATGATCCCAGACTGATATATTTTTAGTGTTCATTCCTGCTTCTTCTAGTTTTTCTCGGTCTCATTACTTGTTCTCAGTTTCTCAACAATTGTTTGCTTATTTCATTTTAGTTTTCTCTTTGGCATAATCTCAGACCTCTTCATGATTGATTTGTGGCTATAAACCCAAGTTTCTATTAAACTTAAAACTTTCTATCCTACATACATTCCTATTGCTATCCTACATACATTTTGAATTGGTTAAAAAAAAAAAGAAAGAATTATGAATACCTTCTAAATGTAGCCCCTGCCCCTACTCCTGAGTCCTCGTTATGGGATGCATCTTTTTAGTTACTTAAAGCTTTCCCTCCCCATGCTTTGTCACCTCATTTATTTATTTATTGTGGATAATGAAGCACCAATTACCAAATAAATAGATATAAGGGAAAATGTTTGGAACTGTCAAGCACTAAACAAATGCAGGTAGCATAAGATGGTATTTTTTAATTAGGCATATATGTGGACAAGAAATTCAAAGAAGAAAGAGAGAGACATAGGCTTTAGTGTCTATATCTCAATCTGTCGCAAGCAGATTTCTTAAGTTGTTGCTCTTTTTATTTTCAAATGTTCTTATTGATTGAGGACCTCAGCTCCACACCCGGGGCTTGATGATGACATAGCCTTTCCTCTCATATTTCAGAGCCTTCCAGTTAAGGATGTTGGGGCGAAGGTAGCCGTTGTGATACAAAGTCTTGATCTCATCTGGGGTCAGCAGAGAGTCCCACATATACACATCCCCTATTTCTCCCACAAAGGACTGGCTCTTATCAAACCCTCCTCCATAGGAATCCTGCTCTTGGCCCAGGATGATCTTGGGCTGAGTTCCCAGAGAGTAACCCTGGTTCAACCCCTTTTTTACCAAAGGCTTTGAATTGACCCAAAATTCAGCAATGCCAGTGGAGGACTCCCAGCTGACACACAGGTGCACCGGGGCAGGGATCTCCTCTGCAACTTTGAAAGTGACTTTGGTTTTACCAATGTATAGATTATAGTGTCCATCTTTTTCTTTAAAAAGTAGTAGCTCATTATCCTTCTTCTGGACATTGTAGGAGAAAAGGCTGTAGCCACGGGAGAGGTCACTAAAGGCTCGAAGACACAGGGTAAAGTTCTGTAGCGGTTTGTCCAGCTCTGCGATTAGGCTCACATGGTCACTAGAAGATTCTTTAGGGAACACAAACACCTTCCCGCTGAGGTCTGTGGAACAGAGACAGCAACATAATGACCAACATAAGTTCAGCGAAAAGGTATCCCACAGTCTACCTTTTCCATCTCTGGCTCCTGGCCCATACCTGACCACCTTACCTGTCTGAGCAAGGACTCCAGGGAGAGTGGTGAGGACAGACACCCAGAGCAGCAGCTTGTCCATGTCTTGGCCTAGAAGCCTAGGATGAGGAGACAGGCAATGAGGGGGCTGTTGACTAAGCCTTGAGAGTCACACTCTTGGACCTCTGTTTTATCTGTACCTATGCGTGAGGAGGTGGAGTGAAGAGCACACTGTGTAGAAATGACTGTCCAGCCCACTTTTTCCTGTGCAGCAATCAGAGGCAGGGGAGGGCCCGGCTGCAAGATCAATGAGATTTATTCATTAGTTACAGTTACAGGCAGAGCCACACCTGGCCTGAGGTTCCGGGAATGGGAGACTGGAATACTGTGGTGTTTTCATGAGAAGAGAGACCACATCAGCATGCGGGGGTGGGGAATGCTGTTTCATCCCAGTTCCAGGGGGCCCTTGAGCCATGGTGAGTCTCCCTGCACGTGGGAGCAGCTGCCTTTCAGAGTTCTGAGAGTGGTCTTCTGTTCTTCTGTTTGTAGGATAGCTTGGACTCTGCTTTATGCTGAAGACCCTGAAAAGCCCCTTCACCTTTGATTAATTAATACTGATAAACATGTCCAGACATGCTGAGGGAAAGGTGAATCAGTTCATACTTTTTCTGTCTCTCTGAGGCTTTGTGTTTTCAGACACTGGGATGCAGCCCTTCTTTTGAGCATTCTGGTGGTTCCTTAGGCTAGATGTCCCCATTTCTCAGTGTGACTTATATCCTGGTGACTTGCCCGTGTCTGCAGAGATGCCAGCTCGCTCGTTTCTGCTCTTTTTAAGGCCAGTGAGGGTACATCTACATTTGTCTTTGGTGACAACTGATTAATGCATCAGACTCATGTTTATTTATTAATTCCCAAGCACTGCATTAGGAACTAGGGATACAGTGGAGACTCACCTGATGAGCCCTGTGACTTTGCTCTATGTTCCTTCTGCTCCTATTTAAAATATCACCTTATTAGCTACCTCTCAATCTGCTCTGTCTCTAAGTATCAGAGAGGAGCTTCCCTTTCTAGCCATGTTACTCTCCCCTTCTATCCCTGCATCCCATAATCTCTTCCTTCTTATCCTATGTCCAGTGTCTGTGTATTCCCTCCTCCCTCAGCTCTTGTAGACCTGTCAGCCTTTTTGATGACAAAATAATTGCCCCCAACAATTCCCTTGTTCAAGTCCCTCTTGTTTTCTGTTGCCACCAGATCCAGTCTCTGTTTCTTTCAAAGCTGAATCCCAGCTTTTGATTCCTCCTCTGGCTTACTGTAAGGTTAGTTCTGGTTAAGATTACACAATTATTGCCTCTTGAAAAAAAGCACAGGTCAATGCATTTCCCAAACTGATTTACAGCTGAGTTTAACTTTTACTTGAAAATGACCATTGAAATCCCTTTAACCTGTTCCCTGTATCTGTATCATTTTTCCAATTTCATTACTTCTCCACTACCTTTGTTTTCTCTCAAATTTATTTATTATTTACTTATCTCTTAAAATCCTAAACAGTCCTCAAGATTGATTTAAAAAATGATTCTCTTCACGAAGACGCTCCTGATGCACTGATTAAGACACTCTTTTTACTTGTCCTTTTTCTTACGGGCAGCCTGTGTCATGTAGACTGGAAACTCCACAGGGAAGGGAGCTTCAGAAGGAAGTTCTCTCTTCAATGCACTCGAGACAGAACCACACTGAGTCCCTGCCATTGGACTTGTTTTTCTCATCTCCTCGATGTCTCACATCTGTAGGGTTAAGGTCAAAGACTTTAGAGTTGATTTTACCGGTGATTGACTATTGTAGATGTCACTAAGCCTCTTGGTTTCCTTCTCTGCAAAATTAAGATAAAACCCTCCACTTCCTGGTTGTTTTTTGAGGCTATATGAAGTACTGTAACATGCATAAAATGCACAGAAAAGTCTAGATGCTTATTATTGTTATTATCATCTGAAGCATTCTATGGCTATTACCTTGCTCTGTCTCAAGCTCAGACATCAGTGTACTTATCTATCTCTCTAGAATGAAGCAGAGCACTTTTAGATTACTTATTTTACTTCACAATTATGCCTGCATGTGAAAGGATCCTGGTAAGGGTTTGTGGAATCAAAAACTGCAAGCAAGAGGAGGACTTTTTACACAAAAGCCTGGAGTGGCAATAAAAGGTACAGTTCAATCATGTAAGTAGCAGACTGTGTTGGAGCCAGGAGGTAGCCTTTCTGGGACCCAGTGTCTTGGTGCCTTTCACCCTGTATTCATCGATGACCTACCATAAAGTTTAGAGGTCAAGATTTTACCACTTGCTTTTAGTTTTCATCATCAGTTCTTCCATGATCATTGCATAAAATAAAAATGGTTTGAGGTCGATGTTGAAACATCGTTTCTATAGGGAGATGAGACTACAGAGTTTGCTTAGGTATAAGAGATCCCGAAGAGACGGAGATGATGGAGATCCATTGCTAGGGAACCACAGGTAGGGAGCCACAGCTTGTAGCTGGACAGAAATTTTTTTTAGGTACCACAGAAGTGGGCCTGCTGGAAAGAGGTTCATAATAGAATGGATACAGAAGGAGGGAACAGGAGGTGGGGAGTGGATCTGTTTTGTTCTTTTTTAAAAAAAATCTTTATTTAACATACAGAACTGGGGTAAAAGCCAGAGGTGTAGTGGGGGACATGTTCTACCAGAGACAGAGCGGGGAGCAGAACAGGCAGATCGACGAAGTACACTGTTGAGGGGAGACGCAGGCAGGTCAGGAGAGGTCTGCCACGCCATGTGGGTCACCTCCGGGACCCAGGATCCAACTCGTGCTGCAGTGGCTTTGGAGAGCTTCATAACGTGGTACTTTAAGCTGTTGCACCACCAGGGAAAGCCCAGATCTGTTTTGTTCTTTAATTTCTTTCTTTGGAGTATGTCTCTTAGACCTTGGGAGAGAACAATCAGAGTTTCAGGAGTCATCAAAGTAGAAGCCAAGGATCTTTCTATTACAGAAAGGGTCCGATGTTGGATTATGGAAAGAGTGCCTAATCTTCAGAGCTAGCTGGTGTTCTCAAGGCAAACCCCACAATGCTGAGAGGCTCCTGGGGGGCTTCCTGCCCATGAACATTCAGGCAAGAGGTGATTCCTGTCTGGGTGGCTCTGGAAGGTGAAGGGGAGGAGGAAGATGATGGTCTGTTGGCAGAAGCAGCACCACCAGCTGCCTCAGGCAGTCTTTCTGGCTGTGCTGGTTGGCAGGCAGTGACATTTGTCTTCTGGGAGGGTAGGAGGGCATCACAGTGTTGGAGCGAGGGTGTACTACAGCCCCAGAGCTGGGAAAGGCAGCAGTAAGAGACTGGCTGAAGATGACCTGAGGAACTGAAGAATACTTGAAATAGGCCTCCCAGTCCCGGGGTGTTGGTGGTAGATAAAGTCATAGCAATATTGGGAAAGACTGGAGGGGCAGAGACTGAAAGAGAACAAGGGGGCAAATGAACTTTGGGTGCCAATAAAGAATTATTTGCCATGTGTTTTGTTAGCTATAAGGAAATTTAGGTGCACTGATTTGTAATAGATGGAAAGAGGCAGTGGAGACATAAGGAGTGACTGATCATCCCCCTGATATGCAGTTGCATGGAATTAAAGGCAGGTGCTGAGGGTAAAGGAAACAAAGAGCAGAGATGACTTATTACAAATATAAAGTATGGAGCTGAATTAAATTTTCCTTCAAATTACTGATTGCCTTTGATTTGGAAAAATGCACTACTGGTGCATACAGTTGAGAAGTTGAGAAGAAGTTCATTTGGAGGCGGTGGAAGATGGGTGATAAGTTTAGTTCCTAAAATGCTAAATTTGAAGTGATAGTGTGACCTACACAGAAAAGGCCAAGGGAGGGTTTGAAATATGTACATGCTACTTGGGATTAGAAATGTGGGTTTCAATGGAATCTACACTCAAGTGGGATGAGACAGAACAGATGATCTCCTCCCGTGGTGGAGGGAAGAGGAGAAGTTCAGGGAAACCAGCCCTGGTTGGGGGCCATTTGTGTTTGCGGGATTGGAGGTAAAAGAAGAGCTAGGGAGGGAGACAAGATGAATGCTTGGCAGAGAGAAAGCCAGAGGACGGTGTCATGGAAACCAAGTTAGTGTTGGTTTGCAGGAGGCAGTGTCCAGTGGCAGCAAGTGTATGAGAGTGATCTAAGTAGAAAGAATGCTGGATTTAGCAATAAAAACTTCACTGGTGACCTTTGAAAGAGCAATTTCCTTAAAGTGAGCATGGCAGAAGGCAGGTTTCAGGGGGTGATGGAGGGAGAAAACAGAAGGGAGTCTGTTTCCTAAGGTTCAGTAATTCTGACAAGATAAAGAGGAAAGAAGCAAGAGTCTCTATAAGGGACTTGGGAGCCAATATGTATTTCCACCACAGATTATAGATGGTCTCCTGTTGACAAGCTATTGTCTTTACTTCCCACTCCATAACATTTCACCCATTGACAGAGAAAAATCAGTGTCCACCTGAGATTACGACTGACCTTTCTACAAAAGTAGCTATTTCAGACTCTAAATGCCAGGACGCTGGCAACTCCTCCCTCCCCTCCCAAAACTCCCAGTCACAAAATGGCCCAGAATTTCCTCTGGTCCTTCTGATAACAAAGAGTCTTTCCTTGACCTCAGTTCTCTGTTCTCATTTTCAGGGCTTATTTACTTATATATTTACTTTTAAAGATTTATTTATTTATGCATACAGAACTGGGCCAGAACTGCACAGGCTAGAAGTGCAGGGGTGGTGAGAAGATTCACCAGAGACAGAGCGGGGGGCGGAACAGGCAGATCGATGAAGTACACTGCTAAGGGGGACAGCGATGGTCAGGAGAGGTCTGCTTCGACATGTTTGTCACCTCCCTGACTGGGGATCGAACTCGTGAAGGGGTGGCAGCTAACTTTGTAGTGCTGTGCTTTAACCCATTGCACCACCAGGGAGGGCCCCTCAGGGCTAATTTATAAAAGAAAATTCCTGATAAGTTTTTCTTCTACTTGGAGTGCCATCCTTGTAACTCAATGAAATCTCACTTCTGAATTCAGACTTTCATTGAAACTTTCTCTTGAATGTTGCAATATCCAGTCAATCTTTATCCTTAACCATCCTTCTTTCATTTTTGAATCACTCATCCTCATCATAGCTATAAAATTTATCTTCATTGTTAATGAATATTTTACCCAATTTCAAAAAAAGGATTGTTTCTATATTTACCTTCATCAGAATTCACTGGCCACAGCCACCTCTGTCCTATCCACAGTCACCTTTTGAGAAAATCTGGGGGATGGGGGAGGGGGAGGGAGACAAGAAAAGAAGTATGATGGCAGGGACTTGGTGCAGTTCTGACTTGAAGGTGTGGCAGAGAGAAGATCCATTTTTTTGTGAATATGAATTTACTTCTCAGTCTGTATGACAGTAGTGTTCTCTCGAAGCAGGACAGACCTCTCATGTATCAGCTGGCACCATCTTGCTTCATTCTTCATCTTGTCTTTCTCTATGCCCTGCCTCTGCCATGACCTCGAGTCACAACAAGCATTTTTCCATGTTGAAAAACCATTGAATGTATCTCTCAAACTGGAGAATACAGAGAAATAGCACTGCTGAAGGTGGTAGAGTTTACTTCTGGGTGACTCTAGTTTTGGGGTTCTGTTGTTCATATCTAGGCTTCAGCTTGAATGCCATCATCATGGCCCTCCCCATTTCTTGGCTCTTTCTTAAGCATGCTGGCAAATTAGAGATGGTGTACCCTGGTCATTGTTCCATGTACTTGCTTGTCTTGTATCTCAGAACAAACCAGCCTCCTTATTCTTTATTTGGAGCTTCACTAGCTGTTGTGTGCTCATCTGAAATCCCGGAGGTGTAAATTCTATGAACATGAGGCATGTGCCCAGTTGGTATGAGGCCTTCTGGCCTGGGCTGGTGTGTGGTATTAGCATTTACCTGGAAGTCATCCATGTTCCAGTTGTACTTCTGTGACACTGGGTGCCCATTTCTTCTGTGATATCCTTCCTGTCATGAAACATTCCATGCTGATACTACTATCCATGATATAAATGATTTATTATTTTTCCTCACACAGACATTCAGGGCTCTGATTTACATTTCCAATATCAACACCCTCCTCATGTCTGCCCCTTGTTTAAGAAATGCTTCATTGGGGGGCTCTGTCCATGTCCTCCCCTCATTTTGTCCCCCCTCACTGTGGTCTATGTTTACCATGGTTGCATCTCCATTGCTGTCTCTATCCCAAGCTGATTAATTCAGTAGAAAATAGATCACCTCTCAGAGAACTGTTGGACCCTGTTGTTTACAGTCTGCGGTGTATCAAGGCCATGGATGCTGTGTTCTCAGCTGCGGCCAGAAACATCTCTTAATAGATTGACTCATTTCATCAGGAGACCTTTAGTCCTGGCCAGTGTTTGCCTGCTCACAAACATTTCACATCTCTCAAGTAGACCAGGTAGAAAATTTCACTGTGAAATGGGTTAGCACGTATCTTGCCCTCCCTGTGTGCTCCAGAAGAAGGCAGAAGTGGGGATCTCTGGGCTGGCGCCCCTCTCTGCAGAGACAGTGTCACTCTGGGGCCCTCAGTGACATGTTCTCAAGTGGGAGTACTTTGACTGAAAATCCCTCCACTCCCACCCACCGGAACATTTGGTGCTGTCTTTCGTCTCTAAGTAGAGCAGACCCAATGGTGATAATAGCAGTGATGTCAAAGAAACCCAGTGACCACCTGAGACTTGCCCCAGTTATATGATCCTGAAGAGTGATTTCAGTGATACCACCCTGATAGGCATTCAGACTTTCCTTATCATTTGCAGATTGAAAAGCAGTCACAGCAAAGAAAAGCCCCTTTCACCATGAAATATTCACTGACCTCTTAAATAGTGTGATTTAGGTGAAACACACTTCACTTTTGCAGAAGGAAACAAACTTTTGTTAGACTGCAGTCTTGAAGCTGAGCAAAGAGAGGAAAGAGGGTGATGTTTTCAAGGGATGGTACCTTTATCTAAAATCTTCTAGAAATGTTATTGTTCTAAGCCTCACAGCCTTGGGGAATCACTAATTCCACAGTGGCTACATGCTAACCCTCTGTAGTGTCTCATTCTGGGCAAGTGTCTTTGCCACTCTGTGATCTGCATTTTTCAATAAAGCCCAACAAAGCCTATTTTTCTTTCTGCTGGGTGGAGGACTGAAATTTCCTTTCAGTCACATGTCTTATCCCATGAGGGTTCTACATTGGAAAAGTTCTTCTCTGCTCATATCTTCTACTGTTCTCTTGGATGGGTGTTTAATTAAGAAATTCTGAGTTGTCTCCACTGGGAGACACAGCTTAAAAATACTTTGCAAAAGCCCAGGTAAGTCATCAACTGTTTTTCACTTTCTTATATTTTGGAAATGAGACTCCTTGATATTTCTGCTCTAGGGTCAATCTTTATATTTTTTAGCTTACTCTCTAGTCATTTTTTTTTAAACCTCAGAAGTAGAACTGAGACACATTCCCTCTGATAGAACACTGAAGGCCACAAATCCCAGTGCTAATCTCCCCCTGGAATCTCTCTTGCCTTACATAGAAGACTGTGTGCTATTGGGGGTCCCCTATCTCAGAGAGGGTCAGCACCCACCAAACTATAGGGGAAGTTCTGGGATAAATCCATATCCCAGATTCTACATGGATTTCCATGGGCCTGGGGACTCTGAAATTTTGTGGAAAATGTTGTATGAGAACATATATATTTTTTCCCTCAAAATTTTTAAGAAGTCTTTGATATGCCCAAGATAAAAATCTCTTGCTATGGGCCCTCCGTGGTGGCACAGTAGGTTAAAGCACAGCACTAAAAGAAACTAAAGCCACTTCAGCATGAGCTTGGCCAGGGAGGTGACCCACATGGCGTGGCAGACCTCTCCTGACCGCCTGCTGCTCCCCTCAGCAGTGTACTTCGTGGACCTGCCTGTTCTGCTCCCCACTCTGCCTCTGGTGAATCCTCTCACCACCTCTGCTCCTCTGGCCTGTACCTCAGTTCTGAATGCATAAATAAATAAATCTTTTAAAAATCTTTTGCTATATATTAGCAAGGGCTTTACAGGTTATTTAAACCAAAACTCACAGTAAGGATACACTGTATGTATGTACATGTATCCATATTAGTATATCTTAATTAACATGGTCATAAAACAATCCAAAGGCTTAAGTCAAGAAAATTCCAGAATATTTGAGAAATGACAAGTCCTGTGTGGTTAGAGAGACGTGACAGTAAGTGAGTATTAGAAACCATATCTGGATAGACAAATTGTAGAATATATGCTCAATGGACTGGTACCCCACTATTTAAAAAGATGAAATAGTGTCTTTTGGCACCAAATGGATGGACATGGAGGTGATTATGTTAAGTGAAGTAAGTCAGAAAGTTAAAGACCAATAGTGAGTGGTTTCACTTGCGTGGGATATAAATAACCAAAATAAATAAATAAATAAGTAAATAGGTAAAAATATATAAGGAATAAATCTTGGAATTAGTGAAAGAACTTAATGGTTATCAAGGGGAACAGTAAGGGGGTGGGCAGAAGAGGGAACTAGATAAGGTATTGGCATGGTGCTTTGGTGGAGGGTGAGTGGAATATATTTATGCACAGATGGAGTATAATTGTAACTCCAAAGTTTGAAAAGCAAAGAACTTGCATGTGGAGGGGTTGAGCTTCCCAGTAACTGCCAGGGGGCTGCCTTCTTCACCCTCACCATTAACGGCAGCTTCACTGTCTCTTCCTGTACCCCTCCTGGGTGATGTTAACTGACTATCTCTGCTTCCACAGGTCTTTGAAAATCCCTTTAATATTTTCATTCCTACCACAGTTTATTTGCATTTTAAAAGTATATCTGTCTTTGTAATAGAAAATATTGTCATACTTACACTTAAAATGTAAGCAGTGAGTACTTATCATATACCCATCACTATCCTAAGGCTGAAGGAGCCTGTGGCTTTAAGGAGATCTGCTGCCGAGAGAGACTTAACAAGTGACAGCAGCCTGCAGAGGTAGGCGGGGTGCGCAAGGGGAGGTGGTGATGTCCAGGGCTGCTGGGAGCAGTGGTCATGAAGGAATGGCTGTAGAAGCCAGAGAGGAGGATTAGGGTATTTAGCTAGGTGAGCTAAATTTGGATTAGGTGGGAATGGCTGGAAGCAAAGGGAACGATGCAGCTAGCTTAGAGCCTGGGAAGTGTGTGGTTAAGAGAAGGACAGCATGCTCACCTCATTCCTGCGGCCCTCATCCAGGGACCCAGCATGGGACTGGACAGTGGAGGTCTTCAATCTAGCCCTGGACAGAGGAAAGCTGTGTGTGCTCTCACGCATTCTGTAGCTTATGGAAGTGGCTGGCCACTTTTTCCTCTGAACTCCTTGTGGTTTTGCTTTATCGAGGGGTGAAAAGAAAGAGAAAAAAGCCCAGCATGCTAGAAAAGCAAAATCCCACAGGCTGTCTCTTTCATCAGAGTGCTCTATGGCTTGAGCTGTGTTCTTCTCCTACTCCCTTTTTGCTACCTATAAGAAACCTATTAGAGAAGAAAATAGCTTGAGGAACCCAACAATAAGTCAAGTAAAGTCTTAGTGAAGTGGTGAAATGTCTTTGTAAGAGAAGAGAGAAGAGGTGGAAGAAAAGGTGACCCTGAGCAAAGGGAGTGAAGGGCAAACCTGGCATGCAGAAAAGCAGATTAAAAGGGAGCAGACCCCAGTTCAGTCTGTAATCCTGCTGGTGCTGCGGGTGTGCGTGCGTGCGTATGTGTGTGTGCAAGTGTGCACATGCGCACGCACACAGGCACCCACATATGTGCATGATTTTTAGAAACAACTTTATTGAGCGATGCTTTGCACCTCACAAAATTTACGGTTGAAGTATAATTCATTGGATTTCTGTTTGTTTTTAGCATTATGCTGCTATCTCTGCTATCACTGCGACATGCTTTTATTTTTTTTCTAACCCTAAAATAAGACTAGGAGCAGTCACTGCTCATTCCCTGCTCACAACCCTAGGCAAACGTGATTCTGTAAACTGGTGTCTGGACTCCTCATGTAAGTGGAATCATACTGTAGGTGACTTTCTTCATCTTGCCTGAGGCTGGAAAGGGTGTTCATTGTTGTTGCCTGTGACAGTACTTTACTGCTGTTTCTGATGGGGTGAAGCCCACTGTCTGGGCTCACCACACTGATTGCTTTTTGGAGGTCAAATTAGCCTTGCATTCCTAGGATCATTCTTGTTTGATGACAGTGCATAATCCTCCCTGGGGGTTGCATCTTATATATTTCTAGGGCCCTAGCAAAGTCAGGAATCTGATGTAGATGCAGTGTGTATTCGTGTGTATGTGTGTGTGAACATGTGAGTGTGGGTGTGTGTGAATGCATGGGGAGTGCAGTCTGCTGTCGCCTCATCACATGTATGTATTCTCAGAACTACGGCCGAGACCCCTTTCACTCCCTTTAACACCCTCTGCACTCACAATGTACATTCACTGCCAGTCAGAGACAAGGTCATATGTGTCAAACACTTTGGAGGAGACAGAAAGTCTACTTTATTCACCTACATTTTTGCCAACTGTGTTCTTCTTTCCTAGAGTTTCAATGACTTTTATTCCCTTCCCATTTACAAAACTTTTAGCCACTCTTTTAGAGTTATTCTGCTGGTGACAATTTCTCTTAGTTTTCCTTTCTTGAATATATATTGATGTCTCTTTCATTTCTGGGACTGTTTTCACAATACAGAATTTTGGGTTGACAGTTCATTTCTTTCAGCACTTGTAAAATAGTGTGCAACTTCCTCCTGCCTATGGTTCTGATGAGAAATCCACTGTCATTCAAATTGTTTTCTTTCTTTCTTTCTTT
>NW_004567125.1:9011130-9017327 GCF_000260355.1 Condylura cristata | reverse complement strand
GGCTTTTTAGATTCTCAGTGCTGTGCTTTAACCCGCTGCGCCACCAGGGAGGGCCTTTATCCATTATTTTTTAGTGTTTTTTCCCCCTCTCTCCATTGTTCAGACAAGATACTGTTTGATATTGAAATTTACTGATTCTTTCTATTCTTTTCAGCCTGTTAAACTAATACTTTCATATTTATTTTGATGATTATAATTTTTAAGTCCTATATTTAAGTCCTATATTTCTCTGCTTTACACCTTCTGTTTCTTTGCTGAGACTTCCGATTTGTTGCTGATACTGTGTTTGTTTGTTTCAGGAATGTGCATAATTGCTCATTGGAATGTTTGAAGACGGCTCTTTGGAAGCCCCTTGTCAGATGATTTTAATGCCTGTGTCAGGTAGGTGTTGGCATCTGCTGACTGCTTTTTCTCATTCAGTTTAAAGTCTTTCTGGTATAATGAATGGTTTTTCATGGAAACCCAGATATTTTGACTATTATAAGTTCTAGATCTTATTAAAATGTTTTTACTACCTCTAACACTGCTCTGAAGGGGAAGGAGGGAGAGTTCAGGTCCTTCATGGGCCTCTATTGACAATGGGGTGATGGGGTTTTGCCGCTATTGGATGGGGTGAGGCCCAGGTACCTTACCAGAGCTGAACTGAGGCATCTCCCTGCTTAGAGAGGCACTGCCCAAAGTGACCTGAGCTGACTGAAATGGTGGTCTTGTTACTACTGAGTAGGGGAGGGGAGGAGCCTGATTTTTTACTTGCACCTCTGACACCTGGGGATAACAGCCCTGTATTATCACTGCACAAGGCTAAAGTCCAAGCTCCCCACCTGGTCCCCCCTGAACCTCTGGGGGGAGCATATTATTGCCCAGTGGATATTAGATTCCCACTATATATTAGGTCTTTTGGAGATCATTTCAGCAGGTGTTGGTGTGCCTCGTCATTTGTTTCTAGAAACTTCTGTTGTTGCTACATTGTGCTGTGCTATGGTTGTGTATTTCAGCAGGTGTTGGAGCACCTTGTCACTTGTTTCTAGAATCTTTTGCTGTTGCTACATTGTGCTGTGCTATGGTTGTGTATTTCAGCAGGTGTTGGAGCGCCTCATCACTTGTTTCTAGAATCTTCTGTTGTTGCTACATTGTGCTGTGCTATGGTTGTGTCTTTCATCTGTTCTTATAAATTATTTTGTGGGTACTTCAGATCTTGTTGTTGTTCTTTTGGCTAAAACCCTGGGTTCATCCTGATTCCAAGGTTCATTTTTGATGTTCATTGACTCCTTTCTCTACAAACCAGGACTAAAGAATAACAGTGCTTGACTGGGGGGTCCAGTGAAAATCCAGCAGCTTTTGGGCTTTTCTGTTTGGGAAAGGAGATTTGCAACTCATTCCCTCTAATCACCAATTAAAAGCAGGAAGGGTGCCACATGCTTGACATGACAAGAACAATGGCCTGTGTATATATACTTATGTCATTAGTGATGGTAATAAACGGCTTTTACTGCATGCGAGTTAGCAAGTTGAATGTTTTGTACGAGGGCTTTCACATCCTGCAGGCTCCTCCATGTGGAGCTTCTGTCATAAGTGTATGGGAATCTTACAAAGCTTTTAAGTAAAGGTGACATGTGCATTGTTCAAAACATATTTTCTTGATGACTTTGGGACACTGGTGTGGTCATCCATCATGATTTTATAATGTCCTGGGGCCACTGGCAGTGAGGAATATTCACCTCAGACCTGTGGTTCCAGACAGCTTTGCTCTCCTAGCTCTAGGCTTGCATTTTGTTAGAACAGATCTGGGTGGACTGCCAAGGAAGAAGGAGCCATAATTTCTGTGGGTAATGTACCCCAGCCCTGTTCCACCTTCTCTCTTCTGTTAAAAGTGACCTGGAAACCCAACTTAGCAGGCCTTCTGTTAAATACATACATAGTTGTAGAATAAACTCCACTGAGTAGAAAATTTAAAAACTTTGCTAGTATCGAGTGTAACACCCCTTCCCTGCCCACCCCATCTCCCCCACCTTAAACAAGTTTTCTTTTTATTATGAGCTGGTTGTTCACTGGTATCTGAATGAAAGCAAAACTCAAAATTTGATCCCTAAATGAGAGGTGTTGGGGGCCATGAAAATACCGAGCAGATGCTGGGAGGCTTTGTACTTTATTGTAAATTAAGCAGTTCACTAGGTAGGAAATTCAAGGGAAACAGCAGTAGCTGAAGGGCACAAGTGTAATTGTTTTCAGAGCCAGTCTTGCTTTCCCAGCAACTCTGTGCTATGGGAGCAAAACTTCAACTCAGCTTGGAGCTTGTGAGCATGTTCCCCTCACAACTCAGACCCCACCAGTCCAGGGCATGGGCTTTGAAGGAGGTACCCTGATCCAGAGCCATGATCTCTTCTGGGGACTGTCCTACAAAGGAGTGGCTTGGATCAAATCTGCTTCTACAGAAATTCTGCTTCTGTCCCAGCGGAGTTTGGCAAAGCAGCATGCCTCAAACCCTCCTTCCAAGATGCCTGTGTTGATCCCAATTTCAGCAATGGTGAGGCGGACTCCCAGCTGGTGCACATGTGTACCTGGGGGGGACTCCTTGACCTTGGAAGAAGTCTTGTCACCTCAACGCTAGCACTGCATTTTCTACTTCTGGCTTACAAATGGTCATCTCCTTGCCTTTGGCCTGGGACCTAGAGAAGACGCTGAGTGAATGTATACATAATGTATGTGTGTGTTCATGGGCATATGTACATATGTATGTACATCAGCATGTGTGTGTGTGTTAGACTTTTCAGCAAATGTGCTCAGAAAAGTATCCAGATGTTTCTTTCTCGATACCATATCTCAGTAAAAGGAATCAGGGGCCCTTAGAGAAACAAGTAATTCCAGGTGTGGGGCAGGGAATGTACAATGAGTCTGGAACATATTATTTTTGTGCCAGAAAGGAAGGAAATCATCAAAGAATAGGGAGCTGTCAAAAGGGCACCAAAGCCAAGGTACCCTACTGACTACATTGTAAATAACTAGAGAATCAATAAAAATAATCAAAACAAGTACAACCCATTGAATTAAATAATAAATAAACCCCAAAATGATATAAACATAGTTTTGATGAAGAACAAAATATTTATAGTTTCAAGTGACCTTACTGCAAGATATTTATTAATTTAGAAGGAAAAGGGATTATTTCAAAGCAGAGAATTTTGATTTATAACACTTTAATCAATCAATACATGTGGGACATTAGAAATAGGCTAGCTCAAATCATGTAGCTTCTGACAACATGCACTAAAAGGATATAGCATTATCTCCAGGCTGCTGAAAATTCACAACTGGAGTCATGAGAAAATGCAAGGCAAATCAAATTCTGGGAGGTCCAAGAAAATAATTGGACTGTAATCCTTGGAGCCTTCCAGGTTGGGGAAGATGAAGACCTCTTCCAGATTGAAGAAGATTTACAAGAAAACCAATAAATGCAAAGCCTTTCTGTGACTGGATTCTTCTGTTTTAATGACTCCAATCATTGATCAGAACCCCTGGGAAAATATCGAATGGGTTCCGAGGATTCAGTGACAGTAATGAATAAATGTTAATATCCTGATTTTGTTGGCTTTTTGTGGTTATGTAAGTGAAGACTCTTGTCTGTGGGGAATACTAAAGGTGATAAATCCTGTCTTGGCAATTTAACCTCAGTGGCTCAAGAGAAAAGTTCTTTGCACTAAACTTTCATTTTATTTATTTTTTAGTTGGGGGAAAGTATGAATTTGGAGAGAAAAAGTGATATTCAGTGTTGCATAGGATAGAGGAGTCCCATGGTCAAGGGAGAGAAAGAAATTATATAAGTGGTGATGGGTGGGGTGGGGGAAAGAGAATGAAAGCATCTGCTGATTTTCTAAATGGATGTGCAAAATCAGTTAGCTGAAAGAGACAGGAAAGTTCTTGACCAGGTGGAAGAAAGAGAGGTAGGGAGAGCAGTGACAAGGAAATCTAATTCTCCTCTTTACTTTTCTGAAGGAAATCTTTCTCAAACGTTAGGGAACTCACTAACAGGGTCAGAAGTATCAGAAGGAACAGCACACTAGAATTGGGATGTGGAAAACTGAATTCTAAGTCTTAATTTCTGTTTCCCACCAGTAGGTGGTCAGGGGAGAGATGGTATGATTCTTCACTCAATGTCATTGTAGCTTTGTTGTGCTGTGTCAGAATTCTTTTCCTTAGGAAATGCTCACTGAGGTACTGAAGATGAAAGGGCAGTATTTCTCAGTCTTACTCTCAGCTAATTTATGGTTAGAGATGATCAAGCAAATGTAATTCCCAAATTCTATTCTGTCTCTTTTTTCAAACACAACAACATTTTGATTCAGTCTTTCCTTGAGTTATAGTGAGTTGCATGTCTTCTATAACTCTTGATTCTACAAATTATCTGAAGCACATTCATAAATTCTCAGTCAAGTGTCAGTTATTTCCAAGACCTCTTTATTTTGTTCTAAGCTTCTCTTGGCTAAACTGTTTCCTAATCCAACCAAATACTCTGTGCCTTTTAATTGATGAGTTTAGTCCATTAACATTTAGCATGATTATTGATTATATGAAAGTCTGTTGCTGCTATTATGTCCTAATTTTGTGGTTGTATCTATTTGCTCCTTTCAGTTGTTTATGTTCCTCATTTTAGCTTAGATACTAGAGTTCTTTTCAATCTCAGCTTATCTGATAGGGCAGATTCCTAGTCCCTCTACTTTTTTTTTTTTTAAAGATTTATTTGTTTTATGCATACAGAACTGGGGTACAGGCCAGAGGTGCAAGGGTGGTGAGAGGTTTTACCAGAGACAGAGTGAGGAGCAGAACAGGCTGACTGACAAAGTACACTGCTGAGGGGAGCAGCGGGTGAGACAGGAGAGGTCTCCTGCACCCTGTGGATCACCTCCAGGGCAGGGGTTGAACTCACACTGAAGTGGTTGTGGCTAGCTTTGCAGTGCTGTGCTTTAATCTGTTGCGCCACGAGGGAGGACCCTCAACTTTTTTTTAAATTATTTTTATTTTAACAAGATTTCAAACTTATAAAAAAGTTATAGGCGTAATATAATGCTCTCCTGCCCTGCCCCTTTTCTAGATTCATCAATTATTTTTATTTTGGCCCTGGAGAATTCCTTATTTTGAAATGCTGTGCAATTTAAATACATTTAGCTGTACTATGTGGAAACAGGCCTTAGGGTTGATGTGACCTCTTGATTAGGATCCTGGGGTATGGGTGTGTATTAAATCAAAAGCCCAACCCTAGGCTGAAAGAAAGGCCTTACAGCATATTGAGGAAGGAAACTCCATCAAAGTCTTCATACTATTCCTTAATAACTTCCATGGTGGAAAGAGAAGCAGCAGCCTGTATCCAATAAAAAAATGAAAATATCACTTGTTATGGTCTCAGAAAAATCCTGAGGAAATCAAGGTTTCCTGATACAAGGAATCAAGGAAAAGAGACTTGCATCAGTCAGAAATGGATCATTTTGGGCAAAGATAGGGAACTCGAGATGCCAGGAACATGATATGCCCCTTGGAAAGTCTCCCAGAAGCAACCTAACCACTCATATTCCACCAATGATTTACTATGAAAATCTATACTAATGAAATGGAATGTATTAACAAATGAGTGTCCCTAGGATATACTGAATTTTATTTACATAAATGCCCTTTACCTTGGAAATACTACAGAGAATAATTCCATCTTTTAAAGACGACAGCTCTTGCATATATATGTGTCCATGATATCTCTCAGCATGGTCAAGGATTAGGGACAGAAAACAACCTAGAGGAGGGCTCCATGAATCATAAAGAACCAATCATTTGGGAAAATATAAAGTCCCATTTTCAATAAGATACTCTGATACCCATCTGGAGCTTTTTCCTTGGAGATACTCAATACTCAGGAACTTTTTTTTTTAATTTAATATAATAGCTTGTTTTTACATCATTTTGTACCTTTTCCCATTTCAGTTGTAATCCCCAGGAGCTTCCAATCACCAAATCACCCATGTGTCATCATCATAGTCCAGGAAATTTCCCCCCCACCCCATTTTTGATCCCATTTCCCGCTCCACACCCCCTCCCCCGAAAAGTGTCTCTGTTTTATAGCTGTTCGTTATTATTTTTTCCCCCAACTCAGGCCCTTTTTTTTTTTTTAAAGATTTATTTATTTATTCGTACAGAACTGGGGTACAGGCCAGAGA
>NW_004567125.1:8960160-9009560 GCF_000260355.1 Condylura cristata | reverse complement strand
TTTTTTTTTTTTTTTAACAACAAATGAGCCCATCTAAGGGTATAGGAGTGACAGATGTAGGATAGAATCTTATTTGTGACCAATATATAATACATGGTAAATTATATGATACAATAACACATGATATAAATGCAATATAGATACAACAAATTGCTGATTTTAAGTGTGAATTTTTGGTGGGTTTTGGCAAATTTGTATACCTGTACAACCACCACCATAATAAGGACAATTCCTTCAGCCCCAAAATTACCCCTGTGTTTTTTTGCAGTCACTTCCTGAACTGTTTTGGCAAGCATATGTACCATGTGTACTGTTTTCTTGCAGTTTTAAAGCTGCATTTCCTAGAGCACCATATAAATAGAATCTGACTACACTCTTTTGTGTCTAACTGCTTTGATCAGTATGAGACTTTAAGATTCAACCGTGGCCCTCCTTAGTGGCACAATGGGTTAGGGCACAGCACTGCAAGCGAAATGCAGCCACTTAAGTTCTATTCCCAGCCTCAGAGGTGACCCACAGGGCACAGCAGACCTCTCATCTCTTGCCCGCTGCTCCCCTCACATGTGCTTCCTCAATATGCCTGTTCTGCTCCACACTCTGTCTCTGGTGAATCCTCTCACCGCCCCTGAGCCTCTGGCCTATACTCCAGTTCTGTATGAATAAATAAATAAAAATCTTTAAAAAACTGTGACTTAACATTGGGTTGTAAGTATTCTTGTACTCTGAATACAAGTTTAGATATATGTGTTGTATGATGTTGTGATATGTAATAAGAAATATATATATATATATTTGTTTTTTGGTCTGGTTCTGGAAGAAAATCCTTGGAACTTCCTGTGATAAGGGCAACAAGTATCCTTTTATTATGTTAATGTGATGATTTTTGAAATGTCCTAAGATAATCTAGGGATGGGTGCTGGTTGCCAGAGGAATCAACAGTGTGATTAGAGGACTGTAACTTTTAGTGTTCCAAGCCCCCAATTTCTGGAGGAGGAGGAGATTAGTCAGGGGATGGAGGATGAATTGATTACCAATGGCCAATGGTTTAATCAGTCATACTCATATAATAAATTTTTCATACTAACTGAAAAGGACCAGGTCCAGAGAGCTTCCACGGTGGTAAACGTGTGAAGATTTGGGGAGATAGAGTAACTGAGGAGGACATGGAAGCTCTGTGTCTTCTCTATACCTGTCCTATGCATCTCCTCCTGCTGATAATTTCCGAGTTATATCCTTTTAAACAACAAACTGGCAGTCTGGTCAGCAAAGTTTCTCTGAGTTCTGTGTGTTGCTCTAGCAAGCTAATCAAATTCAAGGAGGGGATTGTTGGAACATCCAAATCTATAGGTGGCTGGTCAGGAGTGCTGATGACACACCAGGCTTGAGACTGATGTCTGAAGTGTTGGAGGATGGGTGGGGGTTTCTGTAGGACTAAGTTCTTAGTGTATGAGATTTGATGCTACTTCCTTGTAGATGGTGTCAGAATTGAGTTGAATTTTTGGACACCCAGCTGGTATCACAGAGAATTGCTTGTTACAGGAAAAAAACTCCACACATTTGGTGAACAGAATATTTTTTTCTGAATGTAAGAAGGGTAGATGTTGAGCTTGCTCTTGAAAGTATAAGATTTATTCTGTTTGCAAGTGGAAAAGTCCAGAGGGAAATCCACCATAAGCTTGGGAAACAGATTGATGATGCAAATAGAACTTCGAAAGCAATCAACATGGAAATTATAACTGAAAAAAGTAAGGAAAGTATGAGAGAAGAGAGGGGGGAGGACAGAGTTTGACCAGAGAACAGAATATAATTATATATTTACAATAGGTAGAATAAGCAGTTTATTTCAAGGTAGCTAAATGAGCTCTGGGAAAAGAGAAAAATAGTGTGGTGTCATGGAAACCAAGGTCAGAGGATGCCTCCCAGAGGCAGGGTTTTCAGAAGTGTCAAATGATTCAGAGAAAAACAAGAAAAAGGAGAAAAAAAAATTGAAATCTGACAGCTTTTAGCAATGGCGATTTCTTTGGCTAGATTTGAGAGACGTTTCATGAGAGTGAGCATGATAAAGCCAACTTTCAGGGGATGATAGGAGTTGGAAAAGGAAATTTATTTTCGTAATTCTGGAAATAAAAAGAGAGAGAACAAAGAACAGTCACTCTATGGAGAAACGCAGAATCAGCAGCACGCTGTCCACCCAATCGGTGTGACTTGCTTTTTGACAGGCAGGACAGTGTGGTCTGTCTCTCATAATAAAGTCAAAGCCTGTCTTCACCAGTTTTTAAGCTCTGTAAGGCCATTCGGCCCCAAGTAGCTAGAGGCTTCTTCCTCCTCCTCTTCACTCTGACACCTACATTCCATAGCTTGAATGACCTAAACTTTTCCTGCTAGTGGAAATTAGCAATGTTTCCTCCATTATGGTCTCTTCTCTCAACTTCACTCTTTGAGAGAACTGTTGGAATCAGCAAAAAAGGTTTCTTTGGTGGGACTCGAGTGAATAATTTCAGTGATGGGATGACAGCAGAAATTGTTCTGTAGTCATGCAGGTCTGCATTAGGGTATGATGACATGCTTGGACCACAGTATCTCTGAAATTAGGTTTCCAGATTCACAACTAGAAGACAATTGAAAGCCTGCATAAAAGTCCTTGGTTTACCATGTCACCAAATCCCCTGACCACTTCTCAAAGTGTTTCTTCCTTGAATATTTCATTCTGCTGTGTCATGTCCCACTGAAGTTCTCATCTTAATGCTTTTCTTCACACACATGTTGGTAGTATTCCCGCTGGTGAATAGTGTTTTAGGAGGAGGATATCACCACTGACTGGGATGTGATGTGACTTCCTCCTTGATGTCTTCTCCCCCTTCCTAGCATCAGCACATATGTAAGGAGGATACTTGTCGAAAGCCTTCACACACAGGAAGTAGTTTGTTCTACATGGAGAAAATTCACATGTATTAGTCCCATAGATACACAAGTACTCTTCTTTTTATGTGCAAGGTAAGGATGAAGGAGTTGGGACCACTATCTCTCCTCTCATCACGCACTGAAAAGTCTAATTGCAGCTGGGAATTCAGTCCTTATTGCTTTCAGACATTGATGAAGCAGAATGAAGAGAAAAAACTTCACAGAAGTGATAGAATTCATTTTCCTAGTATTTTCTAGCTTTGGGAAGCACCAGAGAGCTCTCTTTATGACCATCCTCTCCTCATTTTAACTCCAGCTGGTAGCATCATCACTGTAACTATCATCTATGTTGACTGTCACCTTCACATGCCCGGGTGCTCCCTGAACATGCTGGCCAGTTTAGAGACTGTGTATACACTTGTCAATGTCCCACAGATGTTTTCCAGTCTTATTTTTCATAGGCAGTCCATCTCCTCAGTAGACAGTGCAACCCAGATATTCTTTTTTGTCATCTTGGCCACAAACAATGTGCTTTTAGCAATGAGCTCTGACCATTACATAGCTATCTGAAAAGCCCTGAGCTACACAGTTATCATGAGCAAAGGAGTGTGTGCTAGATTATTCTGTGGGTCCTACTACTGGTCTTGTGATAGTAGTTGTCCATGTCACTGTCATAGTCAACTTGCTCTTCAGAGACTCAGTGGTGGACTATGTCTTCCATGACATTTACTCAGTCATGAAGCTTTCTTGCATAGATATCACTATCAATGAGATCATCAATTATGGAATAAATTCATTTGTCGTTTTTGTGCCTGTAGGTCTAAATTCCATCACCTATATCCCCATTATTTCCACCATCCTCAAATCTCAACTGAGTGTGGGAAGAGGACTTTTGCCACCTGTGCCTCCCATCTCATTGTGTTGTCTCTGATGACTGTGGCTCCATTAACTACCTCCAAGCCCAAGTTGGAGAACTCAATAGAAAAAGACCATATCTCTCTGACATATACCTTTACCACCCCCCTGCTGGGCCCTCTTGTTTACAGTCTGAGGAACAGGGAGGTCAAGAATGCCTGGAGCAGAGCTTTGGGCAGAAATGCTTACCAGATTGAATCACCTTGCCACGTGATTTGTAGCCCAGTGGATCTACTCATAAACATGCTACAATGCACAGGTTCACCATGTACAATGCCAAGAGTAACGTCAAAGTATAAATGCCCTTCTTTTTCATGTTCTATGGACAGAGCAGAAAGTGAGGTTTCTGTTCTGGTGAATTTCATTACCAGATATGAGAATCCTTCCAAGCTGGGTGAAGACTACTCGTTTTGTGCCTGAGGATTTCAGTTTCGAAATCCTCTCAAACTGCCACATCCTTGACCTAGTCTAGTGAAGAGATGTAAGGAGAGGCAGTTGGAACAGGTGTGGGAGTGTCTTAGGCGAATACACTGCAGAGACAGTGCGGGCAGGCCTTTCATTCTCAGGAGTTAAATCACTTCCCTGCAACAGTCATTCCAGAAGGGTCTCCTTAATTTGCTGACTGAAACACGAACAGCTTCATCAGAAAAGGGTTCTCTGTCATTATCCAGCAATGTCAGCTCCTTGAGTGTGCATTTTTGTGCATGCAAGCAAACATCTCTGCAGTTTGCTGGAGGCTAAGCAGGGAGTGAACAGACTGGTGACTTTTCTCTGTCACTGCACTTTTATCCAGACGCACATTTCACAAGGACTTTTCTCTCGTTAACCTATGGAAGTCTTTTAGATTTTTAATTTTTATGTAGTAGTTTCAGTGACACTGAAGTAGTTATTTTAGGTGTCGGCTGTACTGATTCCAGAGTCTAAGGAAAATGCTATGAAATCCCCCTTTTCTTAATAAACAGTGAAAAAATTCATGTTTCTTCAGATACTTATTTATGTCAAACTAAGCATAACCATATTACATCATTTTATATGTGCAGTGAGGAAGGTTGTGGGAATAGTTGGGCTTATGGATCTTCCTATTAGAGTTTATCTCTACTCTGAGCCAGAGCTGGAAAATACTAAGAGACAGATGTGGGAACATCTGGCCCCCTGGTTACCCATTCCCACATCAGTTTCTATCCCTCAGTTCTGAGTCACAGAAATCATCTTGATGCAGCTGCTCAGGGGCTGCTCCACCAAGCCCCATGTGGGGGGGTCAGTGGCTGAAAACTGAGCCTCTTTGATAGTGACCTTCATGACCAGCTTTCACCACAGGAACATGGTGTCTTCCTGATCTACCAGCTCTTGAGATCCCTCTAGAAGACATGTTTTAGCTGAGTATACATGGATGAACTTTAGAGAGTTTTGAACATTTTAATTATTCACCAAATTGTGAATACAAGTGTGAATGTACCTTTTACACCAGAGAAGAGTTTTCTCTGGTATAAATATTCCCTAAAATCCTAGCAGAAATGTGACCCAACCTCTACTCTATAGATCATTTGCCCCTAAATTTCCTTACATTCTCTTAGAGAAGTGTTCTTTGGCCTGCCCATTTTTGCCTGTGTGGGCACTGATGTTTTTTTTTTTTTTTTTTTCACTAAGTTAAGACAATGAAGATATGTTTCTCGGTCGGGAGCCTGAGGGGTGAGAGGCAGACATCAGAAGTCACTCTTTTTATTGAGGAGTCTCTTGCCTTCTCCCATCCCTCCTCCCCTAACAGTTTAAACACCCTGTACTCCTCTAAACCATTTGCATGAACACCCAGTAATAATGTTAGTTGTAGCACACCATTTGTAGGATGTTAGTTAGACTCGTTAGAAGAAGCAGCTTGTACAGAAGCATCACAGTGTGAATGAATGGGCCTCTGGTCATAGATGATCCTTCCCACCAATAGCTTGAATCAGGAACAGTGACTGTTGTATTGCTGTCTCCTGTAATCTGTGCATAGTACTTAGATTTCTAGCCAACTCAAGACTATCTTCATTATCTTCATTGTTTTTGTAGTGTCATCATCATTTTCCAGCATCCTGTTCTGCCCATGTTCTATCTTTCTTTTCTTGTGCGTTACAATTATATCTACTCTTTCAGTTTTATTTTGTTCACTTTTTTTGTTTACCAAAAAAGTGCCCACAGTTTTCATGTACCCATCCAATCTATGTGCATTTCTACAGTATCGTGTGTCAAGGTTAACAAGCTCCAGGATTGCAATAGTGAATAATGTGGAGACTTTGAAGTTACTCACAGTGCAATGAGGATGACACTAAAATAGCAAAAACACTTGCTCCATATAGATACACACACACACACACACACACACAGTTGTTTGGGGCTGAGGTGCTGTACAAAAATAAAAAAAAAGAGTGAATCAACTCTATTTAGAAGGTCAGAAAAGAACTCATCGAGACATATTTAATTAACTTGTTGTGACAGTGGGTCAACTAAAGCCCCAGAGAGAAGAGGGCTGAACAAGGAGCAGGGAGGAGCCTGAGCACACAGCCCAGAAAAGTAGGACCGAGAGGGAACATTTTATTCATCTCTATGCCCAATGTCTTGTTAAATATTAACCTGGCAAATAGTAGGTGTTTAACATACTTTTGGGTAGATGAATGTGTAGACATTCACTTTATGATCTTTTCCATGGATTTCCACTTTTTTTTTTTAAAGGTAAATGCTTTATAAGTGTCCCTCAGTTAAAGTAAACCCCCTCAGTTAAAGTAAACTAATTGAAAATAACTGAGTAGAGATGATAATCTTAGGAACATACTTTACGTTGTTGTTGCCTATCAGCAGTTCTCACTTGCTCCATAAGTGCAGCTGTTATTTATTTACTAATTAACCACTTAAAACTGGCTGAAGGAAAAAAATCTTCTTTTTGAAGGAAACTGGATTAACACCAGGTTGTTTTAGCCATAACCAGAACAATAACAAGTTCAAAACTGATAGCTGGATAGCATGCCCTATAAAGCCAAGAATTAAGATGTTTCAAAAGTTACCATTTAAGAAAAATTATGAGGCAGATTATAGATATGAAAAGTGCCAAAATATGATTTTCTCAGTGTTGACTTTGCAGTTTCTCTAGAGAAAGACCAGTTCCATCTGATGTCCTTCAGCATTCCTTACTTGCAAAGCATGATGGGTTAGGGGAGAACATAGTTGCAGCACTCCCAATCACAAGTAGAGTAAAATATTTTCTTAATGAGACAAATGTTTCTGGGAGGATAGAGAGAAGGGAGGGAGATTTAGAAGATACTAAACAGGAGATAGGAAATCAAGTGAAAGGTAGATGAATATACGTGGCACATGGGGCTTAACTTCGAAAAGTATATTTAAAGGACAAACTCTGTTTTGTTGTTGCTACTGACCTGGGAATGTGTGTGTATGAGCAGGTGCAGCGTAGTTCTGTGGGAGGGTGATAGCATTGGGGAATTTCCAATGTGATGGGTGCTAGGTAAGTGATAATAAGATCTTATTAGCATTATTTTCACTCATGATATGACAAATCCAAATACTGTGTTGCAGGGAGACTTTTTGAGATTGTACCTAGTCTAAGGTAGTGAATGTCCAAGATGAGTGAATTCAGAACATCTGTAATGTGTTATCTGTAATACCTAGTAGCAATTACAAAATGTTCAACATGAGAACAAACAGAAAAATGTGATCCGTGGTCAAATTAAAAGCTGTCTACATAATGCATTAATATAAGTATTCTAATGTCCATGTAACTGGAGTCTCAGAAAGAGAGAAAAATGTAACAGGAAATATTTGAAGACATACTGACCAACTATCCCCAAATTACTGAGAAATATGCATGTATAGATTCAAGAATCTCAAAGAATTCTAAGCAAGATAAATAAAAAATACATCAAATCTATATACAAGAGTCAAATCTTTAATACTAATGATAAAAAATTTTAAAAGTCAAAAGATTAAAGGGACAATTTACATAACATCATATACATTAAATACCAATAATAATGTTACTTTAAGTCAGAAACAAGTGTTATCAGAAAACAATTGAATGGCACTTTTAGTCATTCTATATCCAGCCAAAATATAGCTCAAAAATGATGGTAAAGGAAATGTAGTTTCAGTTAAGTGAAAACTGAGGTAATTTATGTATTAGAAATGTCCACAAAAGTTCTTCTGATTGAAGGGATATGACATCAGTGTAAGTTCAAGAATAACAAAGAGGAATAGAGGTCATTAAAAATAGCAAATATAAAGGATTATCTTGATTGATTTTTTTTCTATCAATTATTTTAAAGGATATGTTATCACTTAAAGAAAAGTATCTTATGAAGCTAATGATATATAAAGATGTCATACTATGACAAGAATAGCAAAAGGAAAGAGGCAAATGTAATTATGCTGTTATTAGATGCCTGTATTTAACAAGTGGTACAATTTAAATTTAATAAAGGTTGTAGTAAATTTGGAATGTGCATGTTAACCCATAGAGCATTAGAAGGCAAATGAGAAATAAAATAGAATACTACAAAGTATTTATTTAATGTGAAAGAAGTAAAAAGGGAGGAACAAGTTGGACAAAATAGGAAAAACATAACAGGACAGTAGGCTTAAACCCAGCTGTAGTAATAGTTATATTCAACCTAAATATATTAAGACTTTCAATGAAAAGGCACTGTCATGATGGACAAAAGAAAGAAAAAGATAGAGGAAGATAAATAAAATAAAATAATTATTCTGAAGAGGTTATACCTTCCAGAACTTCCTTTAGCATTTCTGGTAGTGAAGAAATGCTTATCAAGAAATGTCTTCTTTCACTTTCATTTAAAAATTATTATCAGACAAAATAGATGGCAAGAAAAATTACCATACATATATTCATGAAAAATAAAGGACTAATTCATTAGTGATATGGGACAATCTTTAGCGCTTATGTTCCTAATAATAGATCTCTAAAATAAATAAAAACTAAGTTAGGAAAGAGAAAAAGACAAACCTCAATTCAGATGGGAGATTTCAGTACTCGTCTCTTAGCAATTGATTGAATGAGTAGACGGAAAACAAGCACATAGAACAGCTGTTCCATAGTTTTAGTCAACTTGACATAATGATATTTATAGAACATTCCAACTATCAATGGCAAAATACACTTTCCTTTTAAGTGCCAATGGAACCAAGAGAAAAAATGTGACGAATCATAAAACAAGACTCAATAAACTTCTAAGAACTGCAACTAGAGACATATGGGACCACAACAGCAGGTGCCAGTCTTATCTTCTAATGAAATTGAACCACTTTTTTTTTTTATTCCCTGGTGAAATTATTTTCCAGTGGAATTCAAGGATGCTGGGGAAGGAAGAAATATTCTGCTGGTAAGTTATTAGGCATAATAGTAGAGAAAGAAGTCACTTCCACTGCCGCCACCTAACTTTTAGACCCATGAATTTTGACTCTATAATTGTCTGATTCAGGGTATACAGTGCCTGCTTTAAAACAGAACTTTAGCACCTCAAGATAGCTGTCAACTGGTGATATAACAGAGTTGCTAGCAAGCCATTCATCTTTCAAATGCATCCACTATTTCTGGATGAAGAACTATGTGGTAAGACTCGTTAATTCCGAGACACAGGTCCAACACAGTATTTCCTTTATTCTGAGATGAGGTTCATTGCTGCATTTCCTTTACTCTGTGATGAGGTCCTGACATTGCTGAGGGCAATGTTGTGGTCATGGTGAGGGCAACCTGAGTGTCCACAGATGGTAGTACTGGCAGAAACATTATGGGCAGGGAAAGCAAATCCATTTCCAGAATGTGTGTATATACCAGTAAAGACAAATTTCGGCTCCATCCATGATGAAAGAGGTCCAGGATAATCAACCTGCTTGCCAGACTGGTCCTTATAAAGAATGAGGCTATTTTGGGGGCCCATTCTTGCTTTCTGTTCTGGCAGGTTAGGTGTTCAATAGTAATGTTAGTCAGATTGACATCTATATGGGTGGGCATTCTGCCAACCTGACCTTCATTTTGATCGACAGTGAGATTTTAGCATCTCTTCAGGTTCAATGTTAAGTAATCCAGGGATGATTTCTTTATTCTCTGTTCCTTAATGCAGTTGCTCTGGGGTCTGTGCAGAGGCCCCTTTGGGGAAAGATTTGAGGGATGTTTACAGTTTACAGGGTACCTCCCAGGAGAGATGTCTTCTCTTTCAATCAAGGGGTTCTGGATCTGTGAATTGATAGAGATTTGGAAATGGTTGAGGGACTCTGGTGTTCCCAGTCAGATGAAAGATGCAGAACCCCTCCCCTCCCTGTCCCCCTGTGTACCACATCTCCCTCCCCTCCACCCCTGCCCCGCAGTATCTCCCTGATACACAGGAAGGAAGGATTAAGCGGAAGCCCTTAGAACATTCTCCTCTTACCAAGGTAATAGACAGAAGCAGCATCATGTTACTATTAAAACTGTAGCCACTGACAGCACCATAAAACACTTGGGAGAAACACTGGTGTTCATACCATCCCAATCCCATTTAATTCTTCCAGTTTGGCCTGTAAGGAGTCAGATAAATGTTCAAGAATGACTGGACTATTGTAAACTTAACCAACTGGCACCAATTGCCATTGCTGCCACAGATATAGTATTTCATCTGAGGCAACTGAACATAGTACCTGGCATTTGGTGTGCAGCTGTTGCCCTGGGTAAACCCTTTTTCTCCATGGCACATTTTGGAAATTAATTTATTCTTTTAACTGAGGTAACATTAGGATCTTCCCCAGTAGGTATCTCCATCATAAGGTACCAAGTCAGCCTCAGTCCACCAGCATAGTGCAATGGGCTTCCTTCCCTTTTTGTTCTAACCCCTCCCCAACATCCTCTACCTCTGGATCTCCCTCTGGATGCTTCAGTTCCTTTTTATTTTATTTTTTTTTAAGATTTATTATTTTATGCATATAGAATGCAGGGGCGGTGAGAGGATACACAAGAGACAGAGTGGAGAGCAGAACAGGCAGATTGATGAAGTATACTGCTGAGGGGAGCAGCAGGTGAGACAGGAGAGGTCTGCCATGCTATGTGGCTCATCTCCCTGTCTAGGGATCAAATTCATGATTTTGCAGATGCAGCTGCTGCTAGCTTCATAGTGTTGCACTTTAACCCGTTGCACTACTATGGAGGGCCCTGGATGCTTCAGTTCTATGGCCAGCTTTTCAGAGGTTAGGTTTTTTTTTTATGATTTATTTATTTATGCATACAGAGTTGGGGTATAGGCGGTGAGGGGGATTCACCAGAGACAGAGTGGGAGCAGGACAGGCAGATCGATGAAGTACACTGCTGAGGGGAGCAGCGTGTGGATCAGGAGAGGTCTGCCATGCCATGTGGGTCACCTCTGGGGCAGGGATTGAACTCATGCTCAAGTGGCTTTAGCTTCTTTGTGCTGTGCTTTAACCCACCGTGCCACCAGTGAGGCCCCGTCAAGGGTTAGTTTTTAAGTTTGTCTTTTCTGATTCTTAGTTTGGTTTCTTCATTTTCCACATTTTAGTGACACCATCCAGTATTTACCTCTCTTGTCCTGATTTATTTCACTCAGCATTATTCCTTCCAACTTCATCATATTGCTGCAAATGGCATGCATTTATCATTTTTGATTGCTGAGTAGTATTTCATTATGTACATTCACCATGTCTTTTTGATCCACTCTCATCTTCTCCATGCCAACTTTATGGACAACCAGAGCAGCTGTTTTCACCTGTCAGGGTCAATAGTCCATTTTCACAGTCCTGCCTTAAATTTATGGCAGCTCTGCTGCTCTCTCATGATATTGACCACAGGCATCTTGCTTGCCATGACATTTCATAAAACACCAGCAATTTGATGAAATTGTGCAAATTGGATCTGTTGAACAGAAAGTAGCAATTACTTTGGGTGCTTTAGTGAGATGTAGGAATGAGAAGATAAATTATCAATCTGTATCAGTCAGTGTCCAGTTGGGAAACAAAAATCACACAGTAATTTGAACAGGGAGCTTACCATTAAGAATTATTAACTGGCCCTCCCTGGTGGCGCAGCGGGTTAAAACACAGCACTGAGAATCTAAGGCCGCTTCCACATGAGTTCGAGTCCCGCCTGCCCCGGAGGTGACCACATGGCGTGGCAGACCTCTCCTGACCCACCTGCTGCTCCCCTCAGCAGTGTACTTTGTCGATCTGCCTGTTCTGTTCCCCACTCTGTCTCCAGTGAAGCCTCTCACCGCCCCTGAGCCTCTGGCCTATACCCCAGTTCTGTATGCACAAATAAATAAACCTTAAAAAAAAAGAATTATTAACTATAGCAAGGAACTAGGACAAAGAGATATTGCATAAAAATTAGTAAATAAAGATAATTCTTTTTTAAAAAAGATTTATTTATTTATTTATACAGAATTGGCGTGCATGCCAGAGGTGCAGGGCAGCAAGAGGCTTCACCAGAGACAGAGTGGGGAGCAGAACAGGCAGATTGACAAAGTACACTGCTGAGGGGAGCAGCGGGCAGGTCAGGAGAGGTCTGCCACGCCATGTGGGTCACCTTCAGGGCCGGGGATCAAACTCACACCAAAGTGGCTGTGGCCATTTTGCAGTGCTGCGTCCTAACCCATTGTGCCACCAGGGAGGGCCAGAAGGATAATTCTAATGTAAGGAACAGCCACTCTCTCTAAGGCTCAGCAAGAGGAAAGTGGGAAGACATTTTTTTCCTCTGGGTTTTTAGTGTTCCTATGAAAACCTCAATTTTGTGAGGTTCATGGAAATATATACATTATAAGAATACAATGTTGGCTGTTATTCCCCCCCCCCCAGGAACATTTTACTTTTCATATAAAATGAGAATTTCAATCTTCAGTCACTTGTTTTTCTAATAGTGGAATTAATTGCTTCACACAATAAAGCTTCTCTTATCTCCCCAAGAGCAAAAGGTTGCATTCTTTGGTTAGGCACTTAAGTTAGAGCATTATCTCCCTGTTTATGTATGTTTCAAAAGGGGAAAAGCTTGGAGCCAGGAAAAATCTTTTAGGTTGTGGAAGTCACAGACACTGGGTTGATCCTTCCCCTGGAGAGATTTATTCACATAACAAAGGATTAGAGTCAGGGTCCTTTTGCATCCTGTTCCCAACTAGACTCTCCCAGCATGAGAGGGAGAAAAATGGTCCCTTTCCCCTTTATAAAGGAGAACATTCATATTTCTCTGTCCTGCATATAGAGCTGCCTGCCACTTGTGTAGGATATATTTCCTGTCTGGCTCTTATCACATTGCCCTGCAGGATTGCCAATGTAGAGAGACTAATGCGCCAATGTCATTCTGACTGTTGATTGTGCCATGAGCAGAAGAAGAAATCTGCTGTGATTCAGAAACCTCATGTGTGCATTCAGAATAATTTAATAAAGATGAATATTGAAAACCTGACGAGCACCCAAAGCAGAAGCAGCCCTTGCTGCACAATAGCTAAAATTCCAGACTTACTGAGATTGGGCAGCATTGACCACTGGGCCCTTGCACGGCAGACACACTGCACTATGCCTTGCTGGGAGAAGCCGCTGGAAATCATACTTGGGAGTTTGCTGGAAATCTGCCATCTAGAGTGCAGGGGAAAGCTATCTGGGGTTGTGTCTTGCTGGAGCTTCATGGTGCATGAGGGGATGCTGAGAAAGCTGTTTCTGGGTGCTGGTGATGTCTGTGCACACAGCAGCAAGACGCCGGGCCAGCTGCCATGTGATGGGCTTTGGTGCACGTGGAGCCAACTTGTCCTGAAGAACACATCAAATGAGCTCTCTGAAGCCAGAAAGATGCTCCCTTCCTCCCGTGGTGAGTTTGCGGCACCCGTATTGACAAAGCTTTATGTTGTGCTAGCTGCCGTAGGGGCTCAGTTTCTTTGAGCAAGTGATGAAGGGGATTTTGAAGTGGAGGGGTGATAAATTGAGATGGGGCAGTCCATTGATAAAGATGCAGAGTCAATGGTATACTACTTACCAGGAGGAAGGAACTCCTACTTAACTAGTTCTTATCACAGTAACAAAAAATAAAATGGGGAAAACATATAAATTGACAAATCAACCAGTTTCAAATTTTGGACACTAAGTTGTAAAAGACTGTGATTCTTGAGAGAAGAATACAGAAGTGTAGTTGCATGACTGCCCTGGCCTCTAGCCTACAGGCACCTTATAGAACATAGCATAAGAAGTGGGATCCACGCAGAACATGGTGTCTTGCTGAGTTGAGGACAAATGTTGACATTTAGAGCTGATGTTGTGACTGGAAACTGTGGGACAGAAGGTGGGCAAAGAGCAGGCTGCATGAAATAAAGCTGCAGAAATGTACATGTGTCACTTGGTCCTTAGTAGAATACTGAGTTGTACATTCTACTGGTCAGACATAGCCTGCAGCAGAACAGTTACTGGGAGAAGGGAGGTAAGCAGAGATTCTGAAATTTGCACTTAAATGTGAGACATTGGTGTCTGACCAGATAGAGCAGAGAAGCTCAATTCAATATCCTGGGCTCTGACTGGGACCCCAAAAAGACCACACATGAAGACTGGGGGTACTCTAACCCCCAAAAGAAATGAGGAATGCTAGGTTAAACAGCTCAGTAGATGACATATATATGTAAACATAAGTAGCTTGTCTATATAGCAGAAGTTCAACACATTTTATAGGCTTAAAGGGGAAAGAGCAGTATTCCACACATAAAATTAAAAATCTCCAGCATTCACTAAAAAGCATCTAGGACATATAGAACGTGAGAGATTGTCACTTAGAAGAATAGTCAGTCAAAAGAAAGATGAAGAAAAAGAAAGAGGTGATGGAATGAGAGACAAGGACATTAAGACATTATAGACTAATTTATAAATATGTTCAGGAATTAAAGTAAAACAAATTAAATGAAGAGAGGAATGGAAGCTATAAAAGAACAAATTGCACTTTTGACATGTAAACTTTCTGTGATAAAAAATTTCAGTGAAAAATATTAAATAGCAGATTAGAAACTGTAGAAGAAAAGATCACTGAACTTGGAGGAAAAGAAATAGAAATTACTTAGAAAGGAGAACATAAGAAACAGATTGGAAACAATAAACAGAAGTTCAACAAACAGTGGGGACAAAAACCAAACAGCAATTATAGTCCAGAAAGAAAGAATAAAGAGTATTATAGTAAAAATATTTGGACAAATAATAGCAATATCATTTTAAAATTTGATAAAAATAATGTAACCACATAATAAGTTCAAAGGAGTACAAATAAAGGAAACACATGCACAAAAACACACGCATACAAATGTACTAAGGCACATCCGAGTCATATTTCTGAAAACAGTAATGAAGAGAACATCTTTAAAACAGAAGAAAAAAGACAAATTATTTATACAGGGGGAAAAAATCCAGCTTAGAAAGATGCAAATCATAAGACAAAGGAACCACTTATATGAAGATGGTAAAATCTTTGAAAGTCAAAAATGATCAAATGTAACCAAAGAAGAAAGAAAAAAAATCTTCTATCTTTGATGACTGGTCCTATACTTGTGTATCAAATGAAATTAATGAACTTCAGTCACACTTCTGCCCCAACCCAATACCCCAGATCGAAATGATTCATGGTCAGTTCTATCAAAGATTTAAGGAAGAACTAGAATAAACTCAATAAAATTTTCACAAACTTGCAGGTTAGAGACAAAGTTAGAGTATTTTCCATGGGGCCAGTTTTATTTAAATCCCAAATCAGAAGAAATCTTTATACATAACACATAGAGATCTAAAGAAAAATCTTCTTCATAAACATAGATGCAACATACATTAAGAAAATGCTAGTAAATGAGTGCCAGCAATATATAAGATGGCTCATAGAACATAAACAAGTAAGCATTCTGCCGTTAATAAAAGGCTGCTTTAATCTTTCAAAATGAATTAGTGCAATTCACCATGTATCTAATGAAGAAGAAAAATCACAATTGATTGATTCAGGAAAAATAATTAAACAACATTTAGTCTCCATTTATGAAAAAACTCTTAGCAACCTAGCAATGAAGGGAATTTTCTCAACTGACAGCTCTGACCATAATTAATGGTGAAAGACTTGAGTGTTTTGTCTCTCAGAGCAAAAGTGTTTTCTCTTGTCTCTTACATCTGATATTGTCCTGTTGTTTCTAACAGGCAATGAAAATAAATGCATTGAAATTATAAAAGAATAAGTATAAATTGACCTTATTCACCCATTACCTGCTTCTGTACTTGACAGTTGAGGAACACATTGGGAAACATTCTAAAGCTAAGAAGTATTTTAGAAGTTTTCAAGATATAAGACTAATATATACACAGCTATTGTATTATGTATTAGCTACAATTAGAAATTAAAACAATTTAGTATCATTACATTTTATTAAATAGAAAATAATTAGTGATCATTTTTACAAATATGTAAGGGTCTTTGCACAAAAACAGAATTGCTGAGAGAAATTAAAGAAGATGTGACTGACTAAAATGTGCATGTAGGTTTAAAGACTAATTATTGTTGAGGTGTCGATTCTTCCTAAATCAGCATATAAATTCAATCTTAACCACATCCCAGCAGTCTTTTAAAGATAAAATTTCACAATCAATTTAAAATTTAAGTGTAAATGCAAAAGGCCTAAAATAGTCGAAGTAATTTTTAAGAAGAAAGAGCATAGGTTTACCAGAAATCTATATTAACCTAGCCACAATAGAAAAATAATATATAAATCAATTTAACAGACTCGAGAATACAGAAGTAGATCTATGTATATGTAATAAATTATTTTTCAACAGGTAAGTTCAAAGCATATCAGTATAAAAATTGTACTCTAAAAAAAAGTTCTCTAAACCATTGTTAATTTGGTTGTCTTTTTATTGTCAAGTTGTAAGAATTCTTTTTATATTCTGGATGCTAGACCCTTGTAAAATTTTTTTTTTTCATTTTGTCTGTAAGTTGTCTTCAAAACATCTTATTTTAGAATAATCTTAGGTTCACAGAAAAATTGAGGGGGTGGTGTAATGACTTCCCATAGACCCCTTTCACACATGCATAGTCTCTCTCATTATCAATAACCCCACCAGATGGTGCATTTGTCACAGCTGATGAAGCTACATTGACACACCTGGGCCTGGTGCTTTCTGATTTGGAAAGTTGTTAATTATTGATTCAATTTCTTTAATAACTATGGCCCATTCAAATTGCCAGTTAACTTGTTTGCATTTTGGCTGATTGTGTCTTTCAAGGAATTGGTTCCTTTTATTCGGGTTACCAAATTTGTGAACATAGAGTTCTTCTTGGTATCCCTTTATTGTCCTTTTAATGTCCACAGGGCTGGTGAAGATGTCCCCATTCATTTCTGATATTAGTAATTAGTGTCTTTTCTCTGTGTTTTTTGGTTATCTGTTTTCCTGGTTAAAGACTCATCATTTTTATTTGTCTTTCCTGACCTTTGGTTTTGTAGATTTATCTTTATAAACTTTCTGTTCTGCATTTCACTGATTTCTGCTCTATCAGATCTTTTCTTCTGCTTACTTTGGCTTTACTTTCTTCTTTTTTGCTAGTTTTCTTAGTTGTAGACTTAGATTATTGAAGTTTAGGTCTTCCTTTTCTAATACATGTATTCAATGGTATATCCCCTTTGCCCCCACCACTCCTTTCACTGTGTCCTGCAAATTCTAATAAGTTATATTTTCATTTTCTCGTTTCAAACATTTAAAAATTCTTCTTGGGAGAGAAGAGGATAGAAGAGAGATGGGAAGGAGGGGAGGGGATTAAAAGAAGAAAGGAAGGAACAGGAAGAGGAAGGGAGCTGAGGAAAGGAGTGGGGTGCAGAACATTGTTCTGGGGAATCTGTTCAGCAGAATAAGAGAACCAAGCAATTATACCCTTGGAGTCTGTTCCACATGTTTAAGGAACTTATCCCTGCTAAAGAAAAGGTGGCAGTTGCAATGGGAAGGCCAAGTAGAACTGTTCTACAGTGAAGCCAGGGCCTCCAAACTTGGGCTCCTGGGATGCTGGGCTGTGGTGGTACCTATCCTCTCCTTGAACTTGAATGCCTTCAGATAACTGAGAATCTTCTCATTACTTGAATCTGGGCCATTGAAGTTGGGATCTAGCCAGTAGCAGGTATTTTTAAAATTAACTACCATTGATCCCTCTGCCAAGGATTATTCCCTTCCTTTAGAAGTTCAGGCACCTGTATGTACAAGTAAAAAATCAGTCATGATTGTTGACACTCCTCACCCTCCTCCATGTGTGTATACCCTGAAGATCTGAGCTGTGATGGGGCTTCTACTAACAGGTGAGAAGGTACTTTTATGGAAGAGTGTGGTGTGGTGCCCACCCCGGTATGGGCAGGTGAGAGCTGGGGATTGTAGCAAAAGGAGGAAAGAAATTACTGATGAAACATTCAATCTGTTTGGTTTGGTTTTGGTTCTTCCCTATCTGACATTCTGCTAGGCAAATATTTTTCTGACTTTCTCTTTGCAGACAACATTAAAAAGTTTTTGTTGCCTACAGAAATTCACTCTGTGTATGGGAACTTGGTTCTGCAGCAACAGGAGACATCTGCAGAAATAAGTGCAGTCTTTTCTCTCATACTTTAGTGCAAGGACACTGAGTGACACTGGGCCCACAACTGGAGGATCTATCTTATACAGTGGGGCTACAATATTGCTTTCAGAAACATTAATATGGCGTTTGGTGAGGGAGGTTGGCAGAGATACTTTGGGGGGCTCATATCAAAAAGAGAGAGGAAGGGAATAGGCTCATGTATTAGTGCTAGAGAACTGAAGTTCTGGTATTCTATACCTATATGTATCTGAGATGAATTTCCAGTTCTTAGAGTCTAGGAGGTAGTAGAAGAGTTTATCCCTGAACTCTAGCAAAATGTTTTATGTCACCAAATCCCATCCACAAACTGGGAAATGTATGTGACTGGCATTCTAAAGGCATTATAACTGGAATTTTTCCCTTCCTTCTATTTCTAATTCTTCTTTTGAATTGTCTGTTTCAAACTGCCTATTAAATTCAGTTAATTTCTTAAATGCCTTGTTGAGCTTGTGAAATGCTTTTTTCTAAACAGAGAGCTCTTCATTAATCAACTCTTTATTACCCTAAGCAAGTGAGAATTAAGGAGTAAACCAAAATATATTTTGAACAGCCAGAATAATGTCACAAAATAAATCTATGCCCTACAATATATTTATAGTGTTCTTGTCTTGCCTTAGTTTGCTAAGAGCTTCATCATCATGGGTGATGTTAAATTTCATGAAAGGCTTTATTCTGCATCCATTGAGATGATGATATAGTTTTCTCTTTATTTCTGTAATTGTCGTGAAGTAAATTGATTGATTTTAAAGTGTCAAGCCAATTTTGTATGCTTGAAATATATCCAACATGATTTTGCTATAGTACCATATTACCACCTTTAAATATTGCTGTTGTCCGTGTCAGATTTGAATATTAGGTTCTGCTCTTATATAAGGCATATGGCCACCTAAGACGTTCTCTTTCCCATCCCCTCTAGATCATAATACACTGGCTTTGTAATATGTCTAAGGTGCTTTTTGGGAACTCCAGAATTTAATGGGAAGACTGAAGCCCTGCTAGAAACCCCTAGGTTAGGCTAGAAACCCCTGAAAGCTGTCTTGAGAGGCCAGTACCCAGCAGCTGACTTACCGACTATATCCTGGCTTCCATGCCCTAAAACAGCTCCACACTCTGACAACCCACCTGCAGCCCCATTTGGCTTTGGATCTGTCATTAGCACCATTCACCAAGGGACCTGAGAGGTCCCCTGCATTGGGTCATCAGAACACAAGCCTGGGTCCTAGCTGTGGACCTGAAGGTAGATGAATAATTTGCTGCAATCCCAGAGAGGATGTTCTCAGGATAGCCATTCCTGCTCCAGTTCCTCACAGGAGGCCAGCTAGCAGCTATCCATAGACAAGACACCATCATGAAAATCTAGTAGCTGGTATGAGGTTTCCTCTGGACCCCAGAGGAAGAAGGGTAAGAGGAGCGGTTTTGCTCTGACCAGGCCATCCCTTCCCAGTGTGTATCACGTGGCCCTCAAGAAGCTCAAGATGGACCACCTGTTCCCCTAAAGACCCACTTGGGTTCACCTCTTGGTGAACTGTAAGCTTAACCACCAGGGATCAGAGAGAAGGAAAAGAGGGCAACAGCCAGCTTGGAGGTCTTTGCGGGGCGGGGGGCACATTCTTGACTGCAGCATTTCCTAGCAGAGATCATAACCTGTGGCTCTGTCCACCTGCAGATCTGAGCCAGTAGCCCTCTCTGGTCAGGGAAATCAGTTGCCAGTTCCACCTGCTGTAGGGCCCCAGCCACTGGATTCTATTGGCCATGGAATTTGCTCTCCAGCTCACCCGGGTAAGGAAGCCAGTTTGCAGGACTGTCTCACAGCTGAGCCTACCCATTGGCTTGTCAGGCTAAGAGCTCTGCCCTGAATCCAGCCTTGAGCCTGAAGTTCTTCCTGCAGCTGTACCCAGGCAGGGAGCTGGCCAGCAGTCCAACTTTGCGAACAGGCTCCAGCACACATGCTTAGTTCTCTAGTTAAGCTGGCCCACTCCTGCCCTTTTCTGTTGTGTCTGATTTTCCCCAGCAACTGCTTTGTTCACATATCTTAGCTTGAATTATAACCCACTGTTCTTCTTAAGAGCATGGCTGGTTTTCCCATCTTTCCCTTTGCTAGGACTCCATTTTCCAGTACATCCCACATCCTTCTGAAGAGGAAGGAAAGGGGAAAGGTCTTCACCTTTTTGAAGGTGACTGACTGACAGTTTTATAATACAATTTCCTAAATTCTCATGACATCCTTAAGAGAGGCTGTGGTTGTCCATAGACAGTAGTCTTCAAGTTTGGTTTAGTACTCACAACTTCCTTGGAGTTTTTTGAGCATTTTAAAAAAGATTGTATTTATTTATGCATGCAGAAACTGGGGTACAGGCTAGAGGTGCAGGGGGTGAGAGAATTCGCCAGCAGCAGAGTGGAGGAACAGACAAGCAGATCTACTGAAATATACTGCTGAGGGGAGCAGCAGGCTGGTCAGGAGAGGTCTGCCACATCATGTGGGTCACCCTCCCTGTCCTGGAGTCGAACTTGTGTTGTAGTGGCTGCAATAGCTTCACAGTGCTGTGCCCATTGTGCCACCAGGGAGGGCCCTGAGCATATATTTTAAGTTGTGTATTCATTTATTTGTGGGTCTTACTGATGGCTTATAGAAATGATATGTGTATTTTAAACAGGGTGGGAAATATTTGGGTTGAAGTCAAGGATGAGGACCTGATTTGGGGTTCCAGGTGCCTGGCATGCAAGAGCCCCAAGGCCACACCTGAGCAGCCCTGCCCAGATGAGAGAGCTGAGCAGATGGTTGGCGAGAGAGAAGGCAAGTGGCACATGCCAATCACTCTCACTGGTGTTTAGTATGGATGCCAATGTGAGTGCTTGGGAACTTCTGGGAGGCTTCTGTGGCAAGGAAAGTTAACACACAGCCAAGTCTGGACAGTAGGAAAGGAAGGCCAACTAGGAGTCCGGATGGAGGGGGTGGTGGGTACTTGAGGGCTGGGTGTCCTGTTGGGCTCAGGAAGATAGGGCTGGGGATTGCGGGAGTGAGGTCCAAACCCAGAGGTCAGATCTTACCACTGCAAACTGCAGCATAGGGGTTGTTAGCTGGCGTTCTCCAGAGAAATGGAACCAACAGGCAGAGCTGAGACAAGAAGAGATTTATTTTAAGGAACTGATGCGTGAGATTGGGGTGGCCAATGACTAGAGACCTGGGGTAAGTGGCAGCTCAAGTCCAAAGCCAGTCTGCTGGTGAAACCTTCTCTTTTCCCTGGGAGGTCAGACTTTTTCCTAATAAGGTCTTTCATTGATTGGGAGAGCCTGCCTTCCTTTGAGAACAAACTCAAAACCTACTGATCTAAATGTTAATTTAATCTAAAAATACCCTCCCAGAAACATCTAGAATAATTTGACCCAATAATAATTTGATAGTGTGGATACTGTGTCAAGTGGATTTAAAGTTAGCCTAGGATGCTAGCAGAAGGGGCAGTGACGGGGAATGAAAGAGACTCAGAACTGTCCTGCCTCTGCTGGTGACACTCTTCCATCCCTCTCACACTCCCCAGGTAACATCTTGGAGAGAAAAACAGCGTGCAAGTTTGTCTGAGAGGCTAAGCATTTTGCTCCAAGTGATAAAATGCCACCTAAACGAATTATTCAAATTACTGTGTAAAACTAAGACTATACTATGTAAAACACGTATTTATTACTGCTTTCCAACAAGCAAGGGCCTGAAAGGCAAGCATACTAGTTACAGATAAAATGCAGAGTCTTATTTTCTCTGCACATTTGAGAATGGGCGAATTTTGTGATTCCTCAACACGAGTTGAACCAACAGGTGGAGCACTCTCTCCTTTCCTGTGTCACTAAGAAACCATCAACCTGAGGCGCGCGCTAGCAACGGCAGCCACCTCCCTCTTCTTGCTTCAGCATCAGGCTGAAGATCAGAGTCCAGCGCAGCTACCACCATCGCACCTGTCTGCCACTTCAGGAAGAGCTTCCTTGCTCATGAAAGTCTATGTTGGAAGACGTAGGTATATGAAAGACACCCTCAGTCTTATGAGGAAGGAGGTGCCCACGGTGGAGCACAGGTAGAGTGTTTCTGTATGATTCTGTGATGGTGGAAGCAGGCCATTGCACATGTCAAAATGCACGAGCATATTAGACCCAGAGAGAGAACCCAGTCTAAACTGGCAGGTTTCTCATGATGGATCAAAGTTGCTCATAAGTAGTGACCAAGGTCTTGATGCTGGCTGATGGTGGCTGAGGCTGGGTGAGTGCTGGCGAGGGACAGGTAGGTGGGGACTTTCTGAACGATCCACTGACTTTGTTGAAACCAAAATGGGCTTTAGAAACAAAAACATTTGAGGGCCTGGTGGCACAGTGGGTTAAAGCACAGCACAAGCAAGCTACAGCCGCTTCAGTGAGAGTTCGATCCCCGCCGGGTAGGAGATCCACATGACCCGGCAGACCTCTCCTGATCTGCCTGCTGCTCCCCTCAGCAGTGTACTTCCTTGATCTGCCTGTTCTGCTCCCCACTCTGTCTCTGGTGAAGCCACTCACCACCCCTGCACCTCTGAGATCCAGTTTTGTATGAGTAAATAAATATTTTTAAAAATATAAAGACAAAACATTTGTTTAAACATGCAACAAACAAAATAAAATGTCTATCTTGTCTTGATATCTATTTCAGCACATCTTACAAAGACCTGTGGTTGGCCAATGTCCCCAACACAGGAGATGCTCAGCCTGACAGTAGGAATTTAGTCAAAAAAAAAAAAATCAGGATACTGTGTCTAGCCAAATTGCAGACTTTATAATGCTCTAGCTCTGTCAAGACCATGCAAAAACAGGGCCCTCCACACTAGTAAGAAACTGGGCAAGACTATAAGGATTTTGAACAATTAGCTAGAACATTATTATATAACTAAAAAAATTACCATTGGTTCAGTTCATCAACTTCTGAGGAGTAAAGTCTAAATACATAGAGGTCTCAATTTATAAAAATGTAACAGAAAAGATGGCGATTGTACTATATTTGCAATAATCAATAGGAGAATGTCAGAATAGATGATATCTCCATTATATGGAATATTATGCAATTATTTAAAAACAATGAGTTAGATTTATTTCTAGTAATAAGACTGGACATCTGTAATATATTTTAAGTGAAAAAAAATGTATATTGCAGACTAATGCACCTGGTGTAAGACAAATAAAAATAACGAAAATATGTATCTTTATATTGTCCCATGAGCCTAGAGAGAGGGGGTAAAAGGACAGAGAACAAACAGTTAACATTCATGGCCTTGGGGGATGGAGAGAGGGGGAGATTGTTGACTTTTTCTTTATATATTTATGGTTGTTTTATTGTTGCAACAGGTAGGTTCAGCTTTTGTAGCTTGAAAGGAAAATTCAATAAATTGTAGTAGATATAAAATAAAATAACAACAAAGTGAAGCCCCGGATGAAGTGGCCCCAGGGTCAAACATCTATAGACAATCAGACCTTTTATACTGGCAGGAGTGGCTGCTACTTAGTGTAACTGCTGCGCATTACTAAGAAATCCATTTCTTTTCTATGCTTTGAGGGATGTTGTAAAAAAAACAAAAACAAAAACAAAAAACCTGCTGTCTGAGCTTGGTGCATGGCTTATTTCAGGATGAGATATTTGTTAGTCAAAACTCAGAAATGGAATAAAGAAAAGCCCCTATATGTCCACACGGGTCTATCCTCTTCCTAAAATGGCAAGTGTGCAATGTAAGAAGGGTACAGAGATAAGGGAACAAGGAAAAATTTCTATTAAGAAATTCAGTTTCACAGCACAGTTGAAATATAACATACTAGCCACCTTTAGTAAATTACCCAAAATCCAGCAGTTTATTATCCCGTAGTTTCTGTGGGTCAGGAAGCAGTAACCCACTGCTTGCCCAGTTACTGAGTGGTCCTGGCTCCATCTCTCAGGAGGTCCCAGGGCTGCCTGGCGCCTTGGAGGCTTGACCAGAGCTGGAGAGTGGCTTCCGTGGTGCAAACTCACATGGTGAGTGAGAGTGGCATTTGGAGATGGGCCTCCCTTCCCCCCACTGTGCTGGCTCCCAGGGCTGTTTGGTATCCCACTGAGCCAGTGACCCAAGCCGGAGAGCAGAAGACATCACCTCTTGTGATGGCCTCAGGTGTCATCTACCATCATGCTGTACCTGCTATTCTGCAGAAGTGTCCTAAGGGCGGTGCACTGGGGGCAGGTAGTGACATCCTGTTGTAGAGAGGGCATTAGACTGTAGGGACAGGCGACAGGCTGCTGCCCTGATCTTTTCTAGAATTCAGGAATTTAAAAAACATCAGGTTCACTGAAGTCATCATGGGTTTTCCTTCCTTAAATGCCTTTTCTTTAAATTTATGGGATTTGTTGAACCAGTACTCTCAGTACTCACTACCATTTGTACCAGGCCCAAATTCCACCAGATCTCAACCTTTACTTTTACCTTCCCTATCCTCTACTGCTTCATTAATACAACCACCCCCAAAGTCTGTCAGAGCTTATCACCTTCCTCTGTGCACCTCAGTTACCACAATGTTAGTTGTAGGTGACATTGCACAGCCCTTACTCTGGCTCAGACCTGGTTTGACAGGTTTTCAGATACTCCTGTTGAGTGCCCCAGTCAACACCAGGCCCCCTCTAATCTTGATCCATTGTCTGACCCCTTCAACTCCCAAATGATGTCCCAGTATCTTCAAACTCTTTGGACTGCCCGCTTTACCTTTTTACTCACTGAGACCTGCTTCTCTCTGAGGGTACTGCTTCCTGTGTTGCCTTGTCTTGTACTAGACTTTTCTTTCCTGCTTCCTTTGTATGCGGGACTTGGAATGGGCTAGTTCTTGGCTTCTCCCTCCAGCTTCCAGTGCAGTCCCCTCCTTCCTTAGTAACCTTTCTGCTTATAGCTCCTACCATCAGATTCTTCTACTGTAGGCGTTTGTAGACACCCCTGACTACTTCCTTCCAGTCCTGGAGTATTTATAATCCCTAGATGTCTAACACTCTCTGTAATATAATTCTTTGTTTATAGCATTAAATATTAAGAATTCTTAGTATGTGGTATTAATTCTTTGTAATAATAAGTCTTAGTGATTTTGATAACCATAGACTCTCCTTCCACACCTCTCACCCCTCCATTTTTATCTTAGCCCCCAAGAATATTTTTGTTCCCCGTTTCAGTGACATAGTTATGGTCATGTACTGGATCTTTCTATTTCATGAATTGTACCTCTAAACCTCTAAAGCACCACTGCTTCCCTTTCTAATGCTCCCTTCAGTCCTGAAGGGAACAAGTCTTCAGCCCAGATAGGGCCTGGATTTGTGGATCAGAACCCTGTTCCTTTCCAGCTCTGTTCTCACTTCCCTACTGACCCGCTTAGTTCTTGTGGGCCATCATTTTACACGTATGCTTGCATGCCACTTGCATACCCCGAGTCTCAGCTCCCGTGTTTCCTCTGTCTCCATTGCACTGACCTGGAAAGACTCCAACTTTCCAACTACTTTACATTGACTTTGTTGCACAGTAGAATCTCTTGGGCATGCCTCAAGTCCTAAAGTCAGGCCCTCCCCCAGAGTGATTAAGTCATAGTCTCAGGGATGCCCCCCTTTACCCCACTAGCTTGTTGACACTCCCCTGGTGAGTTCAGCATGCAGCCTTGTTTGAGGACCGCTGCCCTGGGCATGCAGTCCTCTGCTCTGAGACCACTGGTTTCATCCATACTGGCTTCTTTGCTCTTCCTCCAACATGCCAAGCACTGTTCTGCTACAAGGGCTTTAAAATGATTCATCCATTCTTCTAAAATACCCCTGCCCCCACAAAGTTGCATAGTTGGTCTGCTCATTCCTACAAGTTTCTACAGCAAATGTCTTGTGGTTATGCCTTTCTGAACTTCCCTGTATAAAACATGACCCCTCCTCTGCCACCTTAGCACATCCTGCCCTCTTCCCCCTCGTCTTACTCTGCTTTCTCTTTAGCCATTGTTACTGTCTAATAGATATTTACTTGGTAATTATTTATTGCCTAGCTCAGTCTACTGGAAAATAGCAGAGACTTGGTGTATTTTGTTTGTTATCCATAAGAAAACATGCATAGCAAGCTAATTTTATTGGCAGATCAATAGGTGTTCAATGCATTTATATTAATAGTTTATTTTTACATTGTTTTGTGCCTTTTTCTATCTCAGTTGTAATCCCATCACCAAATCACCTGTGTGCCATCACCATAGTCCAGTGCACCCCCCCATTTTTGATCCCATTATCCATTCTACCCCCATAAAATGTCTCTGATATATAGTTGTTCATTATTATTATTATTGTTTCTCCCCTGGTCCTTTATGCTCCTGCTATGAGTGGAACCATCTGGTATTTTTTTCTTTCTGGCTTACTTCACTAAGCCTGATCCCTTCCAGCTCCATCCATGTTGCTGCAAAAGGCATGAGTTTATCTTTTTTGATTGCTGAGTAATACTCCATTGTGTATATGTACCACATCTTTTAAATTCACTCATCTACTTTTGGGTGTTTGGGTTGATTCCATCTCTTTCCTATTGTAAACATAGCAGCAATAAACATGAGGGTGCAGGTGTCTTTTTTTGAATCAGGGTTTTTTGTGTCTCAATGCATTTATTTTTAACATATGTTGTTATTTTTAAAAATTTGACTTTTTTTTTATACCTCTGCATGTATTCTGAGATACAGGACCTCACTGCTTCAGGTATACATTACCACATCAGCCCACCACGAGGCACCAACGTCCATGGTGTCCCTTCCCCCGTTGACCTCATCCTCCTCTCCCCCATTTGTAGCCTCAGTTTTACAATTAGATTTCTAGAGTTCATTTTTGGCTTGCTTTTGTATATTTCTTTAAAAGGCCAGCAAAAACTCCTTGGGTTTCGGTATGATAAGCAATGAATGCATTTTCTAAACCTGTCCAAAGGGGCTGGATGGGACTTCGTTCAGGGTTGGAAGCTTGAATGCCTGGAGAGCAGTTCCCAAAGGTTAAGAGGGAGACTTGCTGGGCTGTGGGGCAGCCACAGAGCCGTGAAACAAGCCAGCAATGGCACGGCGCTGAGTCTGCAGGCTTGCACTTTCAGAAGCAGAAGGACAGTCAGCAGGAGAACCAACTTGTACTTAAACTCAAGGCCCAGAGGGGCTCAGCTGGTGATTGAAAGTGACCAGTGTTGCCACAAGTCACAGATGATAAGCTGCTAGAACCGCAGGGGAAGAGAGGGCTCGGGGAGAGTCTGGAAGAGGTTGGGGTGCAGTAATTAGAAAATGAAGGCTCAATTTCTGATAGAATTGGTTTGAGTTCCAGTGGATTCTTCTGTGTTTTAAGTCTGGTGGCCAAGGACATATATTAAGAGTTCTAATATCAAAGAAAAAAAGAATGTAAAGACTACCACTAAGCCACATTTTTAAAGCTGTCGACAGATCGCACGTAGTTTAATTTTTTCTTCTACTAGGCATAATGAATAAATCATTATAAAAGATCAAAAGAGAAGTCTTAGTCAACATTATTGAACCTTGCTTAAAATACCCTGATTTTTGAGTAATAGACACTTTTCTGAAGCAGAGCTTCTCTACAGGTAAATAGTGGTAAACTTAAATCAACTCACAAATCTCCGGGAACAACAAATGTCACAGTCTTTGTTTTTCTAACTCAAATGAAGTGTCTCACTCACTAAAGACCACAGGAGTTTGTGGTCTGTCCATCCCTCTGCCGGTTGTACTGGGACTCAGGTCTTAGAAAATGTGGGATGACGTTTGGTTGGGGATGAAGATGTTAGGAATCAATTTGAAGTTGCTCACCTACTATGCCAGGTTGGCCAGAGGGGTCCCTATTGGTTAGCAGTGTGTGTGGATATTATATAATCCATAATAAAAAAAATTACAGAAAATTGTATAGTAATTTACAATAGAAGGTCTCAGAGGAAAGATTCCTGTTGTGTCAGGGTCTTTGTACTTCCAACATCTCTCTCCTTAGTAAGGTAAAGGAGCAGCTGCAGTATCTAAGAGCACAGGGTATGATAAGAGAAGGAATTTACATGTATAGAGGCTGTTTCTGTTGTGTTAAGAAGCAGCTTCCTGCCATCTTCACAGGTTCTTCTGGAGCAATCTGTGGCAAATTTCTCCTAGAATATTCTTTCATTAAATACTTGAGGGCTATGTAAGTTATATAAGTTTCCCTGAGATGTAACCATCACCTGGGGGAACATATAAAACATACATTGTTCATTTTATGTATCAAAACACCTTATACATTAAACATTATAGGAAATTCAATTTTTCATTAAAATTGCAAATGAACTCATCAGCCATATGTTAATCTGACTCATTCCTCTGTAAATCATATAGGTTGTTCTTTTTTAGTGAAAGAGAAAGAGGAGGGGAAGAAAGCCCCTCATGTCCCACAATCTACCTTTTCTTCTTTTAGCAAGCAACAAATGAAACATGCCTTTAGATATTCTATTTCAAAACTGGTTCTTTTCACATAGAGTTTAGTCTCCATGGGTATTCACACTGCCTTCCCTTTGAGATCTTTCTATTTCTGGGGTGCTGCTGTGGATGAGGGGCATGCAGATTTCCATGACATCACCCCTGTTCAATCCACCAGTTTCTCTCACTTTTCTAGAGAATTAAAATCCCTTAGAGTTGTGTCACCCACTTTTCCCTTTAAAGTCACAGGCTCCATCTTTCCTACTTTGTACAAACCATCCTAATCATCTTGGTGGGCTCTATTTTTGAAACAGAGTCATTTGTGCTTCTGAAACCTATGCACAAAGCTGATTAAAGCTCTTTTCCATCAAGGAACACCCTTGTCAGGAGCATCTCATTGTTTCTTTTGGGACGGGGGAAGAGAGTGGTGGGATGTTAGAGGAGCAGATAGTAGACATGTCAGTGAGGAATGAGAAAAGATATTTTATTTCTCCCTAGCAGAAAAAGGAAAAAACTCTTTAGCAAAATAAAAAATAAAATTAAAAATTATCATTGCTTTTTAGTAGCCTGGATCTTAACAGTTCACCTCCCACACAGGCTCAAAAAACTGTGAGTTCCTCAAGCTCACATGCCTTCTCCTTGTCTCTATATCATCACTAGCTTCTTCCTTCCTAGTTCTTTGTCGGTGGCCAGTAAAGACCAGATGATCAGAATGGAAAAAGCTACTAACTTCTCACCTGCTCATGTGGTTATTGTAGTTTATATGTCCCAAGCTATCAGAGTTTGTCTTTAAATAATCAATCTCTAATTTATTCCTATCATTCATGTTTGTTTATACTGTTAGTCATTGTCTTAGTTTACTGACATGACCATAACAAATTACTACAACTTGGAGATTAGAGCAATAGAAATTTATTCATATATATTTGGGAGGTTAGAAATCTGAAATAGACCATCCACAGGCTGGTCCAATCTAAGGTTTCCTTCTAGCTTCTAGTCGGTTGGGGGCTGCTGTAATCTTTGGTACTTGTTGACTTACATATAAATCACTACAATCTCTGTCTTTCTTTACTCTGACTTCTCTGTGTATCTTTTCCCTTATTCTCTCTTCTAATAAGGACACATGCCACTGAATATAAAGCCAAATGTAATTCAGGGTGATCTTTTCTTGAGACCCTTGACCTAAATTTGTAAATGCTTTTCCCACAGCAAGCCATGTTTATAGGTTCCAGGTGGGGGATCTGCCTTTTTGGGCCCCCATTCAATCTACTAGAACCATTTCTTCCATTGAGTTAAGCCAATATGTCTTAGATGGAATAACTCATCAGAATTGATGGGAAATCAGGGACCTAAGCTTTGATTTTGAATTTTTCAGCCATTACCTGGCAATGTGATCTTGGATAAATGTACTCACTTTAGATCTTATTTTTCATGTTGACTGCAAATATAGAAATCAACCAGGCCTAGCTTAAAGAAAAAGAAAAATTCATTGTTAAGTCATAACAATTGTCCCATCTAGCTCAAGGGTAAGAATATAACCAGACCTCAGAAAGAAATGGAATTGAAGTTTTAGCATTCTTTCTCAATTTTTTAAACTCTACTTCTCTCTGTAACATATGAGATTCGTTTTTGTTTTCAGATGGATGTTTGTCTAGCCACAATCCTAGAGTTCTGCCTACAAGGATAGCTTCTTTTCATCTTTCCCACCATGTCTTGTCTCTTTCTTCTGTCCACTTTTACTCCCTGTCCCTCAATCTCTTTCTGCTCCAGTGCCAGATTCCTAAATTGCTTGGCCTACCACCTTGGCCAGGGAAAGGGTGGTGTTTCACAGAAATGGGCTGTGAATATCAGAGCACAGAGATGGGGATAAGGCAGTTTCAGCATGAGCTTGGAAAATTCACAGGAACATGCACACTTCGTTCTTCCTCACCATGCTGTCAATTGTTCCCACCATGCTCCCTTTACAAGGATTTGTGAGGATCAGTGTAGATGGTGTTTCTAAGAACAGTTGCAAATTTTGTGTTACACACTTGAGTGAATTGTCTTTAAGTTTAAAGTGCTAGATTTGAGTCCTGGATAAGTAGCAGATTTGATCTTTAAACCTTTTTTTTTTCTTTAAAAAAATGAAATAAAGAGAATACTCCACATGTAAAGTGGATAAAGATTTTCTAGGAGTTTGTCACCATGACTGCCAGAGTTGTTATTGTCCCCACAATGGCAGGGGGAGGGATGATGTTTTTAGAAATAGAGGCAACATTGTGGGAGAAAGTAGAGCTCCAGGATTCGAGTGGGGGATGCACCTCAATAGAGGCAGCCAGCCCTTCAGAGTTATCCAGACAGCAATGTGACAATACCACCTGAGTTGAAATTCTGGTACATTTGGTTCTATCTGAACTTTATGTAACATTGATTTCTCTATCATTTTATTGTTATTTATTTTCTGACAAATCTCAAAAAGTAAGAGAGACATTTATAACCAGAAAAAAACTATCAACTTTTAGAAAGGAACCAAGGAAGATCTCAACTTTCTTGAATGGGTCAGTGTTGATACTGGGAAGAGAAGAATAGAAGAGCAAGTTTTCTTCACCGGGAGGATCAAAGAAGTTAGACATGTCTTGTGGGGAAGGTAGTCAGTGAGGTTATGACTGAACCCCTCTCTCTTATTTCCACTGGGGCTGGAGCAATGTTAATATCTGCTCTGGAGCTTCCCTGGACCTCAAAAGGCCAACAGTACTGGACGGAAGTGTTGTGAGCTGTATTTCCTGCAGGGACCACAGGGACACATCTGGAACTGTGCTTCCAACTAGGTAGTAAAGGATGCAAGAAATGACAACAGGTTAGAGGAAAGTCTAGACTGAGGCCTGGGGTCGTTCCACTCTGGACATTAGAAGACAGGTTCTTACTCTTCAAATTCCCTCAAACTCTTCAATGTCCCTCATTTTATATTTCATTAAAAAATCATCTGGAAAAATTCTTGGACTAAACCTGGTAAAAACAAATCCAATAGATTATCCGAGACTTCAAGTCTACACTTTGTCAGGTCAGTTAAAAGAGATTGCAGGCAGCACATGTGAACCAGCCCAGGGGTCATCAAAACAGAGACACTACTTTACTTGGGGACAAACATAGATTCTCCCAGATTGTCCTCTGTGTAAAATATGCCCTATAAGAATTCTTAATATATTGTATCAAGAATCCACAGCAGGAGTCAGCTGGTTGAAGATTTTGGGGTCCTGCTTGTCTTTGTTTTATCATTGCTAATCAGGTACATAAGCAGGTGCTTACTAAATGATGAATTAACGAACACTTTATTAAGCATGTCCTTTTGCAATGTGGCCCTGAGAGTCATCTGTCTTATTTTATGAAACATCAGCAGTTTCTGATTTGTACTCTGTGAAAATGGCAGTGTTCCCTGGAGGCAGAAGTGCATAATTTTTTCTTGGCAGGTGAGAACACCACACAGTGCTTGTCTTCAGTTACAAATGAAGAGATTAGTGTTGGCCACAAGAGCAGACTCCTCTTCCCCAGGGAGAGGTTGCAGGTAAGGAAGGCAACATAAAGATTATATAGGGATATTTGGGTTAAGAGAAAAAATTTGAATGAATCTATGTCAGTACCAATGCCTTGGTATTCCAGATGTGGGCTGTATTTCCTACAGGGACCACAGGGACACTTCTGGAACTGTGCTTCCAACTAGGTAGTAAAGGATGCAAGAAATGGCAGTCTATTTTTACTTAGGAGGAGCACACATCTGACTACTTAAATGGCCAATTTCTCAATGTCCAGGGTTTAGTTCTCACTCACTGCAGTAGCTGTGTCTTCCTGAGTACACCAGTGTGCAAGTCACCTTGAACTCACCATGCCCAGTCAATGTGAGGGCTCTGATGTGCTGAATCAGCTAGATGTCCTGTAGGTGTGGCTTATGGAACCACTGACATGAGGAACAAGATCCAGCACAAACCAGCGTTGAGGAACATCTTCTGCATTCACCGCACGGAACTGAGCCATCATGGAAACTTATTTTCAGTTTGTATATGGATCACTCTAGAACCTACTCCATGATGGTCATTGTTGGGAACGCACAATATTGGAAATTCCACACAAGTCTAAAGATGCCTTTGTTTCTGGAACTTTGCTGTCCTTGCTTTGATCTGCCCAGAAATATGGATGCCAGGAGCCTGCCTCTCATTGACTACTGTAGAAGTTGGAAAAGGTTTAATGCTGCTCTAATGTTGCAGCTGAAAAGTCAGTTCCTGCGATTCCAAGTCTCCATAATCTACCTCTGTGTAAGTTAGGCATGTCTGCTGGGCTAGATCTACATCACACTGATAGCACTAGTTTAGGGAGCTTACGGATAGTGTTTGGCTCTCTCCTTGTTGACTTTCAGAGCTAGGTGGGTAAGGCGTGCACAAAAGCACTTCCTCAATCTAGATCAAGATTCTTCAGCATGCTTTATTTTGAAAGGATTAAAGTTATAATACATAGAAACATTTATTTCAGTGACTGCATGTGGTAATATTCAGTAATTATTGGTTCTCTTGCTTAGACCCATTTATTTATAGTTCAAGAAAAAATTCTCAATACACAAATGTTATACAATTTATCTTCCCAGCATGGATTCACTCTCAATTTCTCTAGAGATCCAGTTGTAAATCACCTCTACTTGTCATGAGGATAGCTGTGCACCTTAAATTGGGACTGTTCAGATGGTGGCCACTAACCTCTGTGGCCACTGAGCACTTGAAATGTGCTGTTCTGAGTTGAGCTGTGCTGTAAGAGTAAATGCACAGATAGAAGACAGTGTAAAGTAAGTCGAATACTCATTAATATTTTTATACTGATAACATGGTGAAATGGTAATATTGTAGAACTATTGGATTCAAATATATTACTAAAATTAATTTTACTTCATTTCTACATTTTTTAATTTGGATACTAGAAAAATTAAAATTATATACGTGGCTTGCATTATCTTTCTTTTAGACAGCTCTGCCTTAGATGAAGAAAGTATAAAATGTTCCAAGGGCTAAGCTGGCTGGGTCTCTGGAGGGGTCATGCTACAGGGAAGCTGCAAACTGTCCCCTGAACTCTTAACTTGTAAGTCTCTGTCTCTTCTTTGAGAGGGTCTTCCTAGTACCATTTGAGTTCTCTTATCTCTCTGGTCTTAATTCATAATATAGGAGTACAGATGAGGTGATTTTTAAAAACTTCATTATAAATACTATGAGAAATGTAAAGAAATATGATTATGTCTGACTCAGATATTAGCTCCTTCCCCACCTCCACATCCTCTGAGTTATGATTCCTTGGAACATTCTGCTTCCTCCCTGCACTAACCTGAACACAGAGCTCAGCACTTCTTTGGGTCTACAGAATAATCCACAAAAGCCCCAGTGAACAATAAAATGGCGTTCCCCAAGATCTCTTCGGGGACACAGAAGAAGCAGCTTCCTGCTTGCTCAAAGCAAACACCTGAATACCCTCTCCAGCTAGATATCTCTAGGCTTTTCCTGAACCCCTTCTCTGCCACTCAGTCAGTTGGGGTTCTCTCACCCCACACCTTCCACCCACTCCTCACTGGCCTTCTCCAGGATTCTCTCTTATTAAAATTCCTCATCCCTTTATTAGGCGGAACAATTTAATTGCTATATTGTGTTACTCGAGCATTTCCTTAGGGTCTCATACTCCAAAGAAAGTAATTTCTTTTGAATAAATACAAAGTCTCCCTAAGAGGAATTTTGGGGAATATGATTTTCTTCATTTCATTACACAGAATAAATTGGATAAGTTTAGAAAGTAAAGGTTTTTGATGCTAAGAAATTTGGTAAATATAATAAGGAGCTTTTCAAGGACCCAAGTCTCCTAAGCTTAAGATAGCCACTCTCAACCACGCTGGGCTGGCACAGCCTAGTTATAACTCGCACCCTCCTCTCCAAATTTTAATGAGACAGCTTCCATCATGAGGCAGGAATCTATGGATAAAGGCCAACTTACATTTTCCAACGTATAACCCCCATGGATCCTTAATGGTCTCCCCTTGAGAGCAGATTTGTTAATTTCAGGTATAAAATAGGTTGTAGTTCATATGTGGTGCTGTGTTAATTAACCCTCTGGATGCTGACACAAGACCTATGCCCTGTTAACCCATGTTATCAACTCTTCCAGGCTGTTCCAATTCTTTGAATTTATTGCTCTGCTGTCTCACTTCTTCTCTAAGATAACTGTTTCATTAAAAAGATAACTAATGTCTATTCAGCGCCACACTACCTTAAATTTATTGAGACTACAGCAGATTAGAAAAATATTAATGAAAATAGTTTCTGTTTATTAGCATGGTACAGTTCTAAGTGTTATATATGCAATTAGCTCATTATCACTCTCATCACCCCAGAAGAAATGGGCAGTGTTGATTCAGGCTCTGAAAGATGAAGGTGTTTCCACAAGCCACACAGCTGATGTGAGAGTCACAGGTCCATACCCCATGCACTGCCTCTGATGTGAAATCTGCATGATCCTCCTAGAAGCAGTCCACTGTGACTGAAAGGACTTAGACACCATATCTTCCTTGATCCTCATTTTATAGATTTGTAAAGTGACAGCAGATTCCACCCTGAGTAAGAATCGCATAATAGTACATCTTACATCAAGAGACAACGTGGGATAAAATTAGCAACCTGGCTTCCCAACGGCTTTGAAATACCTTGTTTCATAATGACCATCTAAGAAAAGGCAGTGGGCTTTTGGGGGCAGGGGATACATGTGCTGACTTACCACCAGCTTTTTACTTCCTGTCCAGTCTGTCACCATTGACTTTCACCAGCAGGGGGAAGTCTTTAAGGAATGAGTCTTGACTGAAGAAACTTACAAAGGAAAAGAATGTGGGGGTGGGGTGGCTGCCTGTGGTGGCCTTGAAAGGGGTGTGTTGGATGCACCAGGATTAGTCAGCGGCACATCATTCATCAGTGCTGTAAGGAGGCAATGCTGTGAGGAGAAAAACAAAATTGCTGAGCTCAGAAGACAAACTGCTTGCTTGGAAATGTTTTCTAGGACTAACCCAGAACCAACTCCTCTTCTCATGGAAACTTTCCAGATGCTTTGCCTGGTTGTTGCAGCTAGAGATGTTCTGTTGTAGCAAACTCTCCAAATGTACACCCTGTATTTGGTAGATTTCATGGTTCTCCTGAGGGTGTAGCAATGCCTTCTTCTGAATCTGAAAGACAGCTGCAGAATTGAGCAAAACTTGCTAGAGCACAAGCAATGGCTCTTTCCTTACCTAGAACATTGTTCTATCTTTAGAAAATAGTATAAGATGGTAGAAATATTGACTTTTGGAATAATAAAAAAGCAAGGGTTCCATCATATATTCATTAAAATATGCACCAAGAAATGATTTTCCGTTAGTAACCTGACAAGTGTTGTAAATAAGACTTAGAGTGTCATGATTCTCATGGGACATGTCATCAAAAGTGAGGAATTAGATGCTAAACAAGTAAATGAGTACATGAGTAAAATAAGTGGTCAGGACAGTAATCTGGGGTAATGTAATGTGGCAAGGGACTAGTTTAGACTTGGTGGTCAGGTAGGGCTCCGGGTGACATTTGAGATGGAAACTGCTTCTGAGGGACAGACTGTAATCTGGGGCAAGATTGGCACGACTTTTTTTTTTTATTCTGAAAAAGGCCAGTGGCAAAGTAACTTAAGTGTTGCAGCCTGCATGGTAACTGACTTCACTTACCAGTACTGCCATACCAGTGTGAAGGTGACCATGGATCAAACACGTTGATGGTGGGGTTGTCTCCCAATAAAATGTTATTTACAAGATGGGCAGGGCAGGAATTGAACTATGTCCGTAGGGCACGGATGGTCATCCCTTGATCTGGGAAAGGACACACAGGCAGGGGAACATCTGCTGAAACAGGAGGAAAGCAGTGTGGCTGGAGGCAGGTGAGTGGGTGTGAGCGAGAGAGACTAGGATACAGGTAGGACTTTGTAGATCTGAACAAGACATTCACATTTTATTCTAGATGCAAAGGGAAGCCACCAGAATGGTGGCAGGAGGCTGTGACACAAGCTGATGGACATTTTACATACTCTGGCTGCTCTGAGCAAAGCAAGGGTGGACGCCAGGAGACCTCTGAAGACGCTGTTCAAGTAGCCCATGCAGAGCAGGGTCATAAAGACAGCAAGAACTGTCCAGTGGCACCGTGAATCTCTCTCTCCTTGGCCTCTACACTATATATTAACTTGGAGATTCATTTCTTTCAGCAAAGAAGTACAGATAACAGTCCTAGTTTATTTTGTTAGAATAAAATTAAAGTATAAGTCAACTATGCAGCTTATAATTAACTTTCAATTTATGTTCATCCCCCCCTTCTTTATCTGTAGTTGAAATACTTTCTTCTCCTTCAACCCTTCCCTTTCTCTCCTTTTCATAGATATTTCTTCCCTCCCATATATACTTAATAGTGAACAGCTCTGTGCAAAATGCAATACTCAAGGGATTCAGAGGTCCTTGGCTTTAAACATCAGTGACTTGTGTGTTCAGTCGCCTCCCAAAGCAGAAGCTGATAAACTGGGACAAACCCAAAGGGGTTGGGGTTGACCTGGTTGATCACCCTCACACTTAAGAATGCAGGACACACACAAAGAAATAAAAAGGATTTATTTCTATAGAAAAGAAGAGCTAAGAAAGGCAGAGGAGACAGTTTTACAGGCCAGCATGCAGATGCGATCTGTCTTACCCACAGATGGCATGAGACTAGGGCTTTCTCCAAAGTCGGTCAAAAAAGAGACAAGGCACACATGCATTCAGTGTTTCAAAATCAACACAGATCAAACTAGGGACTCGGCGCAGCCCCTAGTTTCCAGGACCCCTCACAAACCAGCTCAGGAAGTCAGAGTCACAGCCCACGGTGCTATAGTCCTGGAGCCTGGGCCTTGGTGTGGGGACTTAGGGTGGGGGTGGAGTCTGCAGAGCTCCGCCTTTGCCAGAGCTCTGTACTCCTCGCTGTTCCTCTAACACCGCTATTTTTTTCTTTGGTTTGCCCCTTGATTTCTTCAGTAAAATAAACTGCCATTTTAAGGTTCTAGATATTTATGTAAATAATAGTGGAGTAAAAGTCACTTTGTTCTTCTCTGTTTTGGAAAAAATCGCTGAATGCGTGAAAGCTTTATCTGGGTTGGGAGAGAAGATGTATACATTTTTTTATGGCCTGAAAATGATGCCTTAACCCATGATCCTTGAAAGTAACCCATGATCCTTGAAAGTAAAGCAGCACAAGAGGACAAGTTCACTGGAACGTTCATGATGGTTGGGATGATGAGGCAGGATTGGGCATCTGCTCCTGGTATCCCACCAGCAGTACTGACGGGTGGTGGAGAGTAGGTGGGAAGATCCTGAGTCAGATTGTATTCTAGCTTTTATTGTCTTGTTCAAGTCATTGCATTCATTGTTAAAATAATAATAATAAAAGCCTAAAGTCATCCCAAATTTTCCCACTGGAAAATATGGGGAAACACCATTTTCATCTGTTTTAGCCAGCTGGCCCTCCATCTTTATTATGGACAACATAATATTTTTGAAAATAAACTAGTTTCAAGCAAATCATAGGATGGCCAGCTGTATGTTGTTGGAGAAGTGCCTTACGTCTTTTAAGACTCGGTCACCTCATTTATGAGGATTTGTACTGCACCATCCCCAAGTTTCTCCTAGCCCTGTGATGCCACTTAAGACCCGAGCTGCAGGTGCCACACTAAAACGGGCAGGTAAATGGGAGTGAGGGAGACCACAGTAGAACTCTATTAAGGCACAGGAAGAGACAGGAGTCTTCTGTAGAGAAAACACGGTAGAGTTCTGCTGTGAGGTTTTAGTACACTAAGATTATATTTTTAAAAGTTGCCTTGCTTGAAAAAAATTTTATAAGCTGCTGGTCAACCAATTTTTAACCCGTGATCTGTCTGGGTTTCCATTTACCCTGGCCCCACTGTGTACATTTCATTACAATCAAATCCCAGGAGAAAAACTCAGAAAAGGCCAAGATAACATGTTATCACAGGAGACACACTCATCTGGGTACTAAAAATAATAAAGTAGATATGCTTCCCTGTCATTCTTTGGGGCACTGTAATAACTGAAATCCAGTGAGCTTTGTGGCAGAAAATGATTGAGAGTAATTAGGGTGATTTTTAAAGGGAAGGAAATAGAGTTATTAGAAGAGAGATTTGGGGTTAATACATTGACGGAAAAGGATTAACTCTAGGTTTGTATTTATTATCCAGAAAAAAGTCGTTGATCATTTTTGTAGACTCTAGAAATTTCCCATACAGAGAGGACCTGGGCTTATTAGAATCTGTGAAACATACCTCTTTGCATTTAACTGAAATGGTATTTGTGTTAAATCTGTTTTATGCGAGAGTGCGGCAAATGGATTATATTTAAAAATAGACATCACCATTTTCTACAATATTTTTTTTTTTGTACTGGGAAAAAAAAATGAGATGGCAATCCAAATGGTAAAAACTAATTAGTGAGTAAAGAAAATATTGGACATCCATATGTTGGAATTTTTTGCTGCCTTTAGGTAGTATGCTTATGAGGAGATTGTAATAGTATAGAAAACACTTTTGCTATATTAAGTAAAAAGAAAAATGTGACTTTTATATAAAATAGCATCTCAATGTAAAAAATAATACAGGAAGCCTGCTTACTATAACGACCAGTTAATTGGATTTTAAAATCATTCCTATGTTCTTCCTTATGTATTTTTTAATGTTATCATAACTTTTACAGTACAAGCATGCTACTTTGTAATTGAGAAACTAAATATTTATTTTCAAAACCTTATGTGTAATCTGCTAAATTTTTGGATACATAGGAATCTGACAGTGTCTTTGAAAAAAGACATTTAGGAGTAGATATAAGTAATTAGAAAATATCTGGTTACAGTGTGGTTTTTGGAAACAGGTATGGTCTCTTTTGAAAGGAGAAAGCTGGAAAATTATTATTAGAAGTTTTCATATTGCTGGTGTTAGAATTAAATCTCAGTCTTCTGTTTTCCCAGATCACAGATATCAGAGCTTTTCCCTCATTCAAGAAGATAAAACAAGGGAAGATAGGTGAAACTACTAAACTTTAGAACAAAAATGCAAATAAGCCAATCACATAAAGAATTGCTTACATTAAAGCAAAAATTAATATAATGCCTATAGCGGAAGGAAGTTCTTTGGCCCTTTTCAGTTAACCATTTCTACTTACAGTGACGACTTTTCCTCTTTTCTCAGTTTCTTCCCCCAGTTCCAACTTTCTGCTGGGGATTGCCACTTAAAGTCTATCGTTATCTCAGACCAGCATCTACAACTGAACTCACCCATAACCCATATTCTGATGGATTGCTTTCTGCTTTTCCCACTGAGATGAGCAAAATGGAGTTTGCTCCACTGTAGCTCGGAGACCAAGTTCTGACTTACCCCTTGTGATAATATTCCCTGGTTCATTGGGCTCAGTCTGTGATCACTGACATCACCTGGATGTGGAAAATTATAGTGACTCAACCAGGAATATGGAGCAATTAGCTGGGAGCCAGGATGTCCCTCCTGATGGCAATGTAAGGCTGGGAAAGGAAAGAATGCTGAGGGGGCCAGCCTCTGTAAATAGACCTCTCCTCATTTAAGGGGAGTGGATATGTTGAAATAAATAGGGGTTGATCAGTAGGATGGGAAAATAAAGAGAGACAGCATTTATTTTTCTTTGGAGATGGAACTAAGTTTCTTATCAAACTTTCCACATGAGCTGCTGGAGGTTCCCTCTGAACAGGATCACATAAGCCAGTGTAGAGATGCAGGTCTCTTCTACCTGATCCTACGTTTATTTAGATCAGAAAAAGTACCCCAGTACCCCCAGACTGACACCTCTGTCACTAAACATTAGGCAGCTTGGTCCTATTCTCTGTGCTATTTTGTAGGAGCTGTAGGGAGATGTAAGCTCTGGGTCTTCTTTCTAAGGGACTCACTGTCATCTTCACCAGGTGGGGAGACAGAAGGATATCTAAGGTCAGTGAAAACTTGGCCTACACTCCCTCCCAACCTCCTCTTCTGGCAAAGCCGAAATCTTCAGGCAAAGTCCTGTTTCTCAACTTTTCCACAATAACAGAGCCAATACTTCATCGGGATTTTATTTATAGCTTTGACCTCCCACTGGCTATTGCTGTTCCCCACACTGCCTCCTCCTTGCTGTCAGGTGTGGAGCCCAGGGCTTAGCCGCTCACCTTCTTATATTCCCACCTTGAGTGAATGTGAAGAGTCTCAGGTGAGCACTTAACAAATTGTCAGGAAAGGCTTCTGCTAACATCCTGGAGCAGGGGTTCCTTCACCTCCTTGTTCCTCAGGGTGTACATGGGGCCCAGCAGGGGGGGAATGACAGAGGAGCTCCCTGAGATGAGCTGGTCCTGATGATGCAGGAAGTTTCCCAAATCTGCTGCTTAGATTCTGCTACTTTCCCAGGCCTACTGCTTCTGGAGCAGAAAGTGCCTGCCGTGTGCTGCTTGTCCACATTAGTCGCTATGGCTACCTTGACTCTCTACCCAAACAATAAAGAATGTTTATGCTGTGATGGATGGGTGACAAAGTCCTTCATACAATCTGTATAAAACCTTTCCATTCCTGTAATTTGGGGCTCAGCATTTTGGGACTGAGCCCACTGAGCCCACTAGTGTGACAAGTAAATCTCACTCTCCACCTCTCTGAGTGCCATCTGATTTCTCTGGGAAATTGCTGTAACACTCATCCCTGGTGTTCTCTGACTGGGGCTTGTGTAGGCAATGGAGGCCCTGCCAGAGTAGATGATGACCCCAGTGAGGTGGGGGTGCAGGTGAGAAAGGCCTTCTTTGGGCCCTTCGCCAAGGCAATCTTGAGGATGGTGGAGAAGATGAGGATGTAGAAGAATACCAGATCCCAGTGATTAAAATTAGGGTCTCATTGGCAGTGGGGTCAATGCAGAACAGTTTCATCACAGACTGGATGTTGCAGAAATGGGTGGGCCACCTTTGTAGCATAGAAAGGTAATCTGAACACAGATGTCCCCTGTGTCATGCCCACCAGCAGCCCAATGCTTCAGGCACCAGCTGGGTACACACCCACTTGCTCATATAAGCATGTACCTCATGGGGTTACTGCTGGCCACACTGTAGTCGAACTCCGTTGCTGTGAACAGGAAGCCATTTGTGATGCCTTAAGTGACCAAAAAAATCTGTGTGGTACAGTCAACTAGTGCGATAGACTAGCTCATGCCCATGAGTCTGGAGAGCATGTGTGGGAGAATAGCCACGGAGCGCATGGTCTCTGAAGTGGGCAGTGTGCTGAGGGAGAAGTAGAGGGCGGTATGGAGGTGACAGATTATATAATGGATAATATTATGGTGATGACATTGCCAGCCAGAGTTAAAATGTACAGTGCAAGGAACAAGACAAAGAGAGTGAGCTGGAGTTCATGGAAGCTGGAGGAACCCTGATAAGTAACCTCAGTGGTTAGTGTGTGGTTGTGTCTCTTCATTGAGTGTCAGTAAATCTAAAATGGAGAGACATAAATGTTACATATGTTTAGGAATGAAGGCTGAGCACTTTTCTGAAATGACTGAATTTAATTCTCAGCTATCAACCTGAGGATGCATTTTCTAATGGGTTAAATTTAATCCTTGGGTTGACTTAACCTTATTTATAGTATTTTACAGTGTCCATCTTTTACATTTCCTGTGCACCCCAGAGCCTCACATCTCCCTCATGCACATTCCACTTCACCCACTCTTCCTCCTCATTGGCTTCAGCAACCACCCTTCCTGCATTCTCTTTTATTTAAATCTTTCCCATCACTCAAAGACCATCATGAGTCCTCAGTCCTCTGCAAGCACATTGTGCTCTAATGTTCTTCTGTTCATCTGGGTCATCTTCTATGCCCACCAGTGCCAACCTGTCTCTCAAAAATACTGTGGCTTTATAACATCTTTTCCATCCGAGCCTCGTCTGTGCAGGCTTCTGCATGAATGTGAACACAATCTGTTTAGGGGTTGACTGGAGGCTGACTTCTTTTAGTTCAAGATTGTGAATCATCCCTTTGCATATCTTTTAGGAAGTAGACTCTGACAAGTCCTTGTCATTTGCGGGAAGGTAAAGGCATGTCTGAACCAGCCACCCCCCTCTCTGTCTGCTCTTGGGATGATGGAGTCCTTCCGTAAACTGGAAGGCAAATTTGCAGCATGGTGAGCAGGCACCCACCTACTTTGCAGAGCTAAACACTGTACCCAGGAGGGTGCAACAAATTCAAGAGTTCCTCACCTGTAGCACAAACAGATCCTGAAAATAAAAAGGAGAGTTACAGTAAAGATCCCTCATTTTGTGGAAGGCTGGGCTCAGCCCAGTTTAGGTAATAGTTCACATTTTTTGTCCCTCAGACAGTAAGCTCATGTAGGGTATTTAAATTATGTTCTGGCTTGGTTATACATATTCATAAAAAGACTTGGTATAAAGTAAATCACACTGGTGATGAAGGTTAGTAGACATGGAAACCCCCTTTCAGTTTATAAAAAGTTATTTTAAAATGAAGGTGGCGACCAACTTTTAATCATTTGTACTAAGGATGCTAAAGAGGAGAAACCTGCAATAGAAATTTTTCCCAAGGAAGATTCATTTGACACTAAACCATGGCATGGAAGACATTTAACTTCTAGAGGCTCCAAGCACAAACAACCATGACATCACAGCTTTCATTGCTATGATGATGGGCAGAGATGCCTGATAACAATCAGAGGCACCAAGATCCCCAGAATCCATGAGAGGGACCATTCAGGAAGCATTGTCTTAAATACCATCAGGGTTTCTACCAGGAAACTTGGGACTGGAGGGTCATCTGATCTGGGGGAAGTTAATTGGTCTGGAGATAGAAGACCAGCACCCTGCACTTGTGGGAGCCTGTAATTCTTTATAGGAAATCAGGTGTAGGAAGCACAGACACAACTCGATGCAGACCTCCTCCAGTTGTGATAAGAGCTGTCACTCGACAGCAAGCCAATGTCAGCTCCTGTGCAGTAAGTCCCACCTCACTGCTCTTCCGAGCACTTACATGTGTCTACCTCATATGCAGGACAGGAGAGCTGAGCAGGAGGAGGCTGAGAAGGGAAGACTGACATGGGAGAGGCCACTCTGGGGAAGCAGTAAGGAGTGGGGGCACCCAGAGAGCCTGGGATAGTGCTGGGTGCCCAACAGACAGTGGGTTGACATATGCCAGCAGGGATGTGGTCAGGCATCTTTGAGCCCAAGACGCTTATCTTGTATGCTATCCTAGGGTTAGGGTGCTGGGAGCCTGGGAAGGTTTTGTTTTAAGCAGAGACAGCATTAGAGGAGGCTAATTTATTTAGTTCGGTTTCTACATGTGAACTGTGGGGTTTTCTTTTTTTACAGATGTGTCTTGGAAATCCATCACAAGTATAGGCAGCTGGAGCTTTAGAGTCATCATCTGGGACCTCACAAAATTCCTTTGAGAACGAAGGTCCTTTCCTTTATGGGCAGGAACTCTGTCCAGTTTCTGGGTGTGGTTATGTCAGCTCTTTCACTGACCCCCACCCTGTCTGCATCCTGGTACAGGATGTAAAAGCTCCTTTTTTAAAAAAAAAAAAAAAGATTTATTTATGCTTACAGAAATGAGGTACAGGCCAGAGGTGAGGTGTGGTGGGTAAGATGGTTCACCAGAGAGACAGGGAGCAGAACAGGCAGATCAACAAAGTACACTGCTGAGGGGAGCAGTGGGTGAGTCAGGAGAGGTCTGCCACGCCATGTGGGTCAGCTCCTTGTCCAGGGATTAAAGTCGTGCTGCAGTGGCTTCAGAGAGCTTCATAATGTGGTGCTTTAAACTTGTTGTGCCACCAGGGAGAGCCCTCCTTTTAATTCTCAAAATCCTTTATGGCTCTACAACTTGATAATAGCTGAGAAACAATAGTTGTGCGATTTGTACCTTTTGATAGAAAAAAAATCTAAAAGAGAGAAATATGATTTTTGGTAATTGAAACTTTCAAATGAAAGTTACATTCCACATTGTTTTGTGAATAGTTTTCAGCTGCAAGTGCATACAGGCGCTCCTGTGGATCCTGGGACTCTATTCAGTGAGTAAGGCAATGAAGAAAGGGAGTGCATTATGAGGAGTAGTTCGGGGGCTGTGAGTAGTAGATCACAGGGAAAGAGGCACAGAGTAGGGGTGCAAAGGCGACTGAATAGGTCATCAAAATGGGAAGGTGTATCCAAGAAGCAATTCTTGGAAGACCCTACGGGAGTAGGTATGTTCCTTCTACTGAGATAGGATCAGAAGCTATGAGGGGGTCTGTCAGGACCTCTTGGGAAGTGGGACCTGTCTCTGGATGAGATTGCTGTTGCTCACTGGCTTCGGCAGACACATCCAGACTGATCTTTGAGAGCAGGGAGTGTGGGGATGGAGAAGGAGGCGCTAACACCCTCAGCTACTTCCCCTGTGCCAGGAAATGTGGCCAGAACAGTTTTCACAGTTCACTATAACCCTGGAGGGTGATAGTGTCAGCCCCAATGCAGATAGGACAAGGCCAGGGAGATTAAGTGACTTCTTAGGACACATATTTATCATAGCCCTGGGACTGAGACACCCCTGGGCCCTACAGCCATAGCCATTTGAAAACAATACCATTTAAATACATTCAGCTTCACATCACCAGCCTTTGGAAAGGCTCAGCGTAGCCCATACTCTGAGAAAGAGATTAGACACAGAGTTTAGTAATCTGACAGGCCAACTCCTATCATTCTCTTGTGGCTGCTGGCCTACTTTGGACTTTCTTTTATCTTTTCATCTTTGTTGTTGAGCTGAGAGGGAAAGGGGTGCTCCAAGATATTCAGGAATAAAGCATTTATTATATGTAGCTTCCTGTCTGATTTCCAAGACCCCAGGATACTCTACTGGGCTTGAGCTATGTGTAAATCTACAATGTCTGCTAGACTTTGGTTATGATAAAGGAGAAAGCTGGTTAAAATGATCATTGTGAACGTATAATGCAACTCCACCTTCTGAGGCTGAATTTAAATCCTATGTTTAAATCCTGATTCTGCCACATGCTCGCTGTATGACCTTGAGGAATTTATCTTTTCAGGTCTCAGCTTTCTCTACTCTACAGTAAGTTTAATAAAGTAACGACCTCGTAGGTTTACAGTGAAGGTGATGCAAGTGTTTAAATTAAAGTCTGTTGTCTTGGATGCAATCAATATAAGTACTCAGAGTGGGCATCACAAAGGGGACAAACAGTCTGAAAACAATTAAACAGTGCTAGAAAGGGGGGAGGGAGGAAGCTGTCTGTTGTTGCCATTGCATTTAAGCTGCTCACAGCTGTCTTCCTGCTTCCTTTGGAAGAGATGATCTTTGAGCCTCTCCTGTGTATCAGGCACTGTTCTATGTGCATCAGATGCAGAGAGAAAGCAGAGTAGAGCATGAGCGCCTGATTGGCTAGATACCATCTGACTTAGTTGGACTTATCAGAGTCTGTATGAGTCTGATACAGGGACTCTGTACAGGTGACTGACATGAAGCTGTGGAATTGCACCCTAGCATTGGCCTTTCTTGAGACAAGAGGGTCTTTTGTGCCTTCTGTCACTTGCCTGGTGAAGGGTGGGAGTAAGGGATGTACCACTTCTAAGAAGGTCCCCTTCTGGTCCATGGCAGTTCTTCAGAGGGCAGGGCAGCTGTGAGCAGCTGACCTGCCATCATGCAGGGCTGAGGAGTACCCCTCATGGCAGCCCAGAGTCCACCATTCCCCAGGACGTCTGGAGTGGTGGGGTATGTGATATAAGTAGAGGAAACCATTTTTATGTTTTTTTACGTAAGTTGCTCAAAACTTAATGTTCTCAACCTGCTTGTAAAGTTATTGGAACCTGTGCCGGACAGTTGTCCATACATGGAGCTGTGGGCACAGGCAAGTAATTAATAGAAGAGATTTTAAAAATTTTAGTGCAAAATGTAGCGCAGGAGGTGATACACGCGAGGATGGAGAACTTGCTGTTTTAGTGTCCCTGATTTTCATGCCGATGCCAGTTCCAGGTAATGTGAATTCCTGTGTAGGATATAACCTATTCTTCCCACTCTCATTGTTGGTTTACAACCCCATGTCAAGGATAATAGAAAAGTTGTCTAATCTAATTAGGCCCAGATATGCTTCATTTTATTTGCTCTTTATCAAGCCAGGCAAACCCATCTTGGGAAATCCACCCATTTCTTTCTTCCCTTCCTTGTTTTGCTGTGGCCTCTTGCTGGGGCACTTGCTATCCATTTTCTCGCTCTCATTTGATGGGTCCCTCACTATGCCACCCCACCAACCTCTTTTAATTTCATGTTATTGAGATGGAGAGCACCTGAAAGAGGGTGTCTGCTCAAAGCTTTGAACCAGGTGCCCTTGACCTCCTCATTCCTCAGGGGTTCACCCCAGGGCTCAGAAGGGCGGCCATGACAGTATAGGTGGCCGAGATGGGTCTGTCTTGCAGGGAATGCTGGGATTTGGGTTGTAGGTAGATGAAAGGGAGTGTTAGCTGGCAGGGTGAAGGGTAGCCTGGGACCCCCAAATTACCTACCTGCTCTAAATGGATTCTACCATCTGCTGCATAAAGACAAATATACTTTTAGTTCATAAAACCTTCATAGAAAATAACTTCAATATAATTAGTGTACAAGAGAGAGAAGAGAATGAATATAGATAAAATAGTTTATAATTAAATCTGAAGTTACTATCCCCTTGTGGGTTAATGCCCATCAAGCAGGGTTGGACCTCAGCAAGGCAGCTGAGGCCAAAAAGCTTGCCCTGAGTCTAAGGCACCTTCAGATGCCCCACAGGGGAGGAGCAGAAGAGGACACATAAGTATGGAAGAAAAAGTTCAAAATCAAAATACAAGTCAAGATAAAGGTCGCCATTGTCAGCCTCCAGCAGGCCTCTCACCCACACCTCTGTCTCCTTCAGGCATTTCCTTTCAAGTCTCCCAAGTCCCTGCTACAAGTCTAAGACCAAGAAGCAAGAATGACTTCTTCGTTGTCTCTCTGCTCCATGCACCTGCTCCAGACCTTCTCCATCTCTCTCTCTGCTTCTTTTTTTCTTTCCTTCTTGCTGCTCAGCTCCACCCTCCCCTAGGTGAGGCAGGGAACTCAAAACCTCCCCTTTCTTTGGCTATCACACTGTTACACATTCAGCAGAAACACCACTTCAAATTTTGTTTTTCTTCTCTTTTCCTGGACTAGTAATATATGTGTCGGTCAATGTGCTGGGCAAGGCAGCTGCTGGGCAAGCCTGAGGTCACCAGAGGAAACAACCAGTACTCCATAGTCCTCATCAAATTTCATGGATATTCAACATTTTCCTATAAACGGGCTGTGTGGAATGACTTTGCCCCACAGTAGTTTGATGTGTTTGGAGCTCCATTAAGGTCAGCTAGGCTAAGCTAAAGTGTTTGGTAGGTTAGAGAATTAATTGCACTTTCAACTGACAATATTTTCAACTGACAATGAGCTTATTTGGACGCCACCCCATCGTATGTCAAGGAAAATCTGTATCTACTCATCGTGTTACTATGGAGATTACATGAATTTCTGTGTATAAATGATTTCTTGATAGCAAGCAAACAATCCATAAAATTTCTGCTTCCTCTCTTCATCTTGTCTGTTCTCCCATCCCCACTCCCTGTGACTCTGGGTTCTGCCTGTATGTTACACCCCACGGGTAAACACCCCCACCCACCCACAGGCACACCTCCTCCCCCCACAAACACCACGCTCACATACTCCCCATAACCTACGGACATTTCCCTCCACACTCCACCACACACTCCTTACAGACACACACCTCATGCACATGTACACTGCCACCACACCACACCACACCACACCACAGCACTCATACCCCACACATTCTGTTTTTCTTTGTCATGTTCATGCATGGATCTTGTCATTAATCTCTCCATCTCTCCAGTCTTTTTCAATCGGAAAGTACTGTCTCATTTTTCACCTTTTGACAGAGGGCTCTGGCATATGTTGGGGGGAGGGGTTGGGATGGAGCTCAGCCACATTTACTTTAAGTATCACCCATCTTCCTCAGGTTAAGTCAGTGCTGCCCTCAGGGCACTAGCCTGAGAGTCATATCAGGAGAGTGGCCTGGAGCACCCCTCTGATGTTTTAAAAATGAGCACAGATCTCAAAATACTGGTAGTTTAGGTTAGGGTTCTATCATCCTGGCTTCACATAGAATGAGGACATTCAGGTTATTCCCTGACACCTCATGCAAGGAGGTGTTTGGTCTCTAAGGGTATAAATTTAGGATGGAGGTGGCCCAAGACCAGAGACTGGAGCTGGGGATAGAGACATGACCATGGATGACCAGCTATAGATGAAACTGGAAAAGATCATGGTTAGTGAAATAAGCCAGAAGGAAAAAGAAAAATACCGGATGGTTTCACTCATAGCAGGAGGGTAAGGGATTGGG
>NW_004567125.1:8954269-8960060 GCF_000260355.1 Condylura cristata | reverse complement strand
GGGGATATATATATATATATATATATATATATATATATATAGTAATTGCAATAAAGTAAAAAGAACATCAACTAACAACTATAAACCAGAGACATTCTACGGGGGAGGAGAGGAGAACATGGTGATGGAACATGTGTGAAGTGATGGTGGGAAGTCCCTGGGGATTACAGCTGAGATGAGAGAAGGCACCAAATGAAGAATAATGTTAAAAAATGTATTTATAAAATAAAAACAAAAAATAATTTAAAAAACCAGCTATAGAAATGAAAACCTTTAGGCGTGGACTGCCTTAGGAAGAGCAGAGTGCTGGGGAGCAGACCAGAGGTGGGGCTTGGAGGCTGGGCCTGTTATAGAATCCTCCCTGGGCACAACCTAGAAGGGATTCATCTAACACAGGTAACAATTCCGCCAAGGAACGACCGTCTTGCCAGAGGAAGTCACCATCTCAGTACACTTTCTGTGGTGGTAAAGGCAGCTCTCCTGCCTGCTGTTGTGTGTTTCTTCTCTCTTCCATTCCATTAAACCTAACCTTTCGGATGTAACCAAATGCTCTTGTCCCTTTGTTAAACTCCTCTTATGCTGTTGAAAGGGGAACTACTAAAACTTTTCTCAGCGGAACCCCCCAGCTATTGAAACCCAACATCTCATCAAAATAACATCCGTCTTCATCAGGCCCCTTGCAGGTCAGAGGATTCTCTCATTTGGAGAGGTGAGGAGATGACAGAGGAGACACATTCACACGGGGGAGAGGAGCCAAGAGTGGGGTTTGCCCTTGGTTCAGAGAGTCAGCGTCCTGGTGCTGCCAGGTAGAGGCTTGTCTGGCAGGACCTTCTCCTCTGAAGCCTGCCCTCGGGAGCCCGCTGTTTTGATGGATGGAGGAAAGAATCCCAGGAGGCATCACAGGACTGACTCACACAGGGAGTCAATAGCGAGTCAATAGCCACTGACCCAGCTATAGAAACCAAGGTCCTTAGCTCTCAGGAACCTGCTGTTCTGACCAGCACCCCTGACCATTGCTCTTCTGGACTCTGGCTGACAGAAAGAGTAGGAAAAAGGAGGAAATGGGGACCTCTCTTCAGAGATCATGCTTTCTAGTGTGGAGGGGAAGCCAGGATCACCGCTGCTTCATTTTTGCATGTGACCCCACAGACAAGGTTGTGGCAGAAGGTGGAGGGTCAGGGTGCTTGCTCAGTGGGACACCCTGGGGACTGTATTTTAGGCTACATTGACAAGCCCTTTGCAAGTTCTGCCTGAGACTTCTCAAGCCTATGTCTGGAAAACTCGGAGTAATTTTTTTTCAGTATTTGTAATGATTTTTATTCCCTAAATTTTTATTCCCTAAATCACTTCCCTGGTTTGGATCTAGAACACCATGCCACAAGCCTCTCAACTTACCTTCTTTCCAGCTTCTTTTATGGTAGCTCTATGTAAGTATTAGGCTCTTTGAAGTTAGAAATAGAACTGAAAACATGAGAAAGGAAAGGAAACCCTGACGTGGAAATTATCAAAAAATGTGTATTTTATGTACGCATGTTTATGATTCTTATTGGGTTTTTATCTGAAAAAGGCTAAAAAAATCTGGAATGGATGGAGGTGTTTTTGGAAATGGAGAAAAATATGTTGGGAATCACAGTATTTGCATGTTCTGGCAGTTGTATTTTTTCCATTCTGTTTTTTTTTTTAATGTCTCCCTTTCTCTGATTGCCTCTCATGAACTATATCATAACACTGAATGCAAGTAGTTACATGGCATCTTTGCCTTTTTCCAAATTATCATTTAAATGCTGCTCACTCGTCCCCTTTAGGAGTGACATTGATGCAGGTCCTGGCCATCACCCTTAGTGGGACTAAGGACCCTCCCCCACCCCTTCTACTCCTGGGGTGTTGGCAGATTTATCATAAATGGTCTTAAATTTTCAGCTAGTTCCTCTTCTGTATCTGTTGATATAATTAGGTGCTTTCTATGCTTTTATGGGCTAGGGTGGTAAATTACCTAAATAGATTTTTCTAATGTTGACTCATTCATACATTTTTAAGGAAAACCCTACTTGGTCTTTTTATATGCTTTTGAATTCAATTTGCTATTTTTTATCTACCCATTATTGGCCGATAATTATCTTTTCCTACTTTATCTATTTTTAGCCCCAAAGGGTTGCAATTAGCTTCTTTAAATGCTGGAGAAATTTCACACCTTTTCTATGCCCTGAGCCTGCTGTGTATTTTTGTTGTTGCTAGTTTGTTTTTTGAAAGAATAGGTTTTTCATTACTACCATTTCCATTTTTAGGATTATTATTCTAGTCAATTTTCTATCTCTTCTTGGTATAATGATAGTAATTTATATTTTCCTCCAAATTTTCCCATTTGGTATACTTTTAAAATAGGCTTATATAAATTTGTTCAAGGTATGCTTTTTATAATTATTCTATTCATCTGTCCTGCTGTATCCTTCCTTCTAAGGATATTTACTTTAAAAATCAAACTTTTAAGAATTGTGATCAAGGTAAGTCAGAGAGTCACAATGAACAAAATCAGGTAGGAAAAGTTTTATTTTTAAATTAATCTTTCCAAAGATACACAATGAAAAATCCACACTTTTATTGTTTTATGTTTGCTTTATATTTTAATTAATTTCTACTTCATTATTGTTCTACTTTCTGTATTATTTTTTTTCTAGTGCTGTTTGAAACAAAATCTCTACTTTCCCCTTTCATTTTACAGTAAATATTTAAAGCTATAAAATTTTATTCTGAGAAGTACTTCTGTTAGCAGACACAGTCAGGGACACCCCCCCACCCCAGGTCTCCCAAACCTACCTGCTCTAAGTAGGTCCTGCCATCAGTGGCATCAAGACAAAACATACTCTAATGTGTGAAACCTTCAATAGAAAATAATACAATTGATGTGCAATAAAGAAAAGAGAAAAAATACAGTTAAGATAGTTTACAATTAAATGCCAAAATTACCCTGGTAAATGCCCAGCCAAACAGGGTTGGACCAAAGTAGAACCACAGAGGCCCAAAAAGCTTGCCACGGTCTAAGGCCCCTTTTGATGGGAACTCACTGGAAAGGGGCAGAAGGGGCTGGGCAAGTCTGGCACAAGAGGAGCAAAATCAAAATACAGGTCAAGATAAAGGATGCCATTGTCAGCTTCTCCCCAGGTCTCTCACCTGCATCTGTTTCTTTCTTCTCCTTTCACGTCCTCCAAGTGCCTGGCCCAAGTCCAAGGCCGAGAAGGAAGTGCAGTTTCTTCACTTGTGCTCCGCATACCTTCTCTGTCTTCACTCCCTCTTTCCTTCTCTAATTTCTCCTCCCTGTTCAGCTCTACCCTTCCCTACGACGGGGCAGGGAACCTGGACCCTGTCCTTGCCGTGGGGACTACCCTATTAATTCTGATGTATCTCCTAGGCTTTTACTTGATTTTTTTTTTTATTTTTAGCGCACTGCTTATTTAAGGTATCTACAATATAAAAATAAGTCAAATACAAAAATCAAGAGCTTGGCTCCTGGGCTCAGGGTGCCTAGATCTGCCTCCCACAGTTCTTCACTGTACGTGACCTTGAGCAAGCTGCTCCAGCTTGCTATGTCACATTTGCTCAGTTATCAAATATGGGAAATAAGAGCACCCACCACAGATAACTGCTGCAAAAATTGAAGAAGTAAAGATTTGAAAGTGCTTGGAATAATGGTGGCATCTTGTAAGATATCTAAGTGTTTATGTGAAGGATGATAAAGTGTTTGGCTACTTTGGGGAGGTTTGATTTCTCATCAAAATAGTGACTACTATCTGTGTGTTGTAGCGTGCATCAGACTTGTTCATTATTTCTACAACATTTTATAGTATATGTTTTATTTTCAGCCTATTGATTATTTTATTACTAAGTGACTAAGAGAAAGGTGGCAATGTCTTCTGCGATTGGGTGTTTGTCAGTTTCCCAGTGCTTTGATCAGTTTTTGCACAAACATTTTGAAACTAAGATGTTAGCTTCAAATTCATGAATGGAATAACTTCCTGGAGAATTGTTTTGTTTATCAATAGAGTCTTGGTGGTCTTCTTTTTGAATAACATTTTGTCTGATATTAGCAATATTACATCAACTTTCTTTTTGTGAACATTTTCCCAAATACCATGTTAACCTCTTTGTTTTCAACCTTTCTGTCTGACAGAATTTTAATAGTGAAGTGCCAGATTTTTAAAATTCAGATTGAGGGCCCTCCCTGGTGGCGCAGCAGGTTAAAGCACAGCACTAAGAAGCTTAAGGCCACTTCAGCATGAGTTCGATCCCCGCCGGCCCCGGAGGAGATCCACATGGCGTGGCAGACCTCTCCTTACCCGCCCGCGGCTCCCTTCAGCAGTGTACTTTGTCGATCTGCCTGTTCTGCTCCCCACTCTGTCTCTGGTGAATCCTCTCACGCTCCACATCTCTGGCCTGTACCCCAGATCTGTACGAATAAATAAATAAATTTAAAAAAAAAAACAACTGCAGAACAGACCAAGCCCGGGGAGGCAGGCCAGCGGCCCATGGTCACGGACAGCCCTCTGGAGGCGCAGCTGGGGGGCAGGCTAGGGGCCCATCAGTTTGAGGGTGCATCGCAGGGAGGCCGGCAGCGAGCAGCGTCGCTTCTGAACGCTGGCCCCAGGCCCGGCCCTGCGTGCTTTCCGTAGCTCCACTTCCCGTCAGGCCCCCTCTCTGCCACTGCTGGGTGTTGCCCTCCATCTTTCCTACCCACCGGGCCCAGGTTACCTGGCAGCTTTCTGAAATCTCCCTCCCAGACCTTTCGTTTCCAGACTCCTGAGCACAGCTTCCCACAGGGGCCTCGCCTGGTGCGGCCTCGCCTGCCTCCCCGCCCTCGCCCCCCAGCCCTTCTCAGCTGCTCCCGCCCTGGAACGTGCTGGTGCGTGTCTCGGCCCTTTGCACAGGCAGAACACTAACAAGCTCCCCTCTGTCTGCCTTTACTGGCCCAGCAGCTGTCCAAGACCACGCCCAGTCGCCCCCCCAGGGGCCCCACTCCTGGCCACTCACACCTGCGCTGTGCACCCCCTGTGCCTGGGGGCAGACTCTGCTGCTAGGATCACCGCGTGGAGAGTGATGTGGCACCACAGGGGCATTCAGGGCCCTGGGGTGCCAGGCACAGACTCCAGCTGCCGCAACTTCAGCAGAGAGATTTAGTTGGGGCGCAGGAGCTGGGCTGGGGGCTGGACCAGGAAAGGGGCAGACAGCGGCTCTGTCCCGGGGGGTCTGCCTGGGACCCACACTGGCATCGCCTCTTCTCGGGGTGTCCCATCACCGCTCAGCTGTCTCTGCACTGCCCCCTGGAACTGCAAAGTCTGGGGCCTGAGCACCCGCCAGGCGCAGCAGCTGCCAGGGAGCTGCCTCCGCTCAGCTCCTGTGGAGCAGACACCCCAGCATAAAAGGGGTACCCGTGCAGGCTTCAAGACGGCATCTGTCTGCTCATCAGACCGTGAGCTCTCTGGGGACGGAAACTGATTTCCTCTTCATAGCCCAGCGCCTGGGGCAGTAGGTGCTCAGACACTGGGGCAGGCTGTGGAGGGGCTGCAGGCCAACAGCTTCCCCGTAGGCCCTAGTTCGCCAGTGCCTGAGCCAGGCCCGCCCTCCCGCACTTGTGCACACCCCGCGCCATCCCCTGCCTTCCCTAAGGAAGGTCTGTAACCTCCGTGTCGCTAGCTGGTGCCCAGCTTCTCCCCAGGGGGGCCTTGTAGCCCCACTGTGCTGCGCTCCCTCGTCAGGGACCACCTCGCCCTCTATCCAGTACCTATGCCTGGCAGGCGCC
>NW_004567125.1:8952617-8954169 GCF_000260355.1 Condylura cristata | reverse complement strand
TGTGATTAGAGATCACTGTCATCTTACTTTATATTTTCCATTTACTAAGATTTCTGATTTCTTAATATCCATTGGTTTTATATGAAGGTTTTAGAATGACTGACTAATTTATTTGTGCCATTTTCTGATTAGAAAGTTATATATACACCATTTTTATCCATCCAACATTTAACCTTAATTTTTACATTTTAATTATATTTTTGATAAATAATACAAATATAAACCTGAAATACAAAATAGTACTACATTATTAAAGCATCCATTTTCTATTCACCACGATTCATTCTTAGAAGCACCTACTTCAAATTTTGTATCTATTTTTCATGTTATTTCTTATCCTCTACACTCCTATATTATAATAAAGTAAATATAATGGTATTTCTTAATTCCTAAATTTTAGCTCTTAACTTCCTAGGTAACTTATAACTCCATCTATAATGCATAAGCATGAACATGCCCACATACTTCTCCTCTGTCATCTCAGCAGAAACTAAATCTATTTTCAGTTATACATTATTATAATATGCAAATGTTATTCACAAATGAACCATGCAGCATACTATAAATATATAATCTTTGTTTTCTTGCTAAATTTTAGTAATTGAACTATTTTATTTATTTTTTCAGATATCTACATTTTATCCAGACTCAAATTTTCTACCAAAACAATTAAACCTTTTTCTAAAAATAATTGGATATACTCAAACATATCCAGCGATCTTCCCAAACAACCATCCACCCATCCATCCATCCATCCACCCATCCACCCATCCATCCACCCTTCTAATAGTTATCTTGCTAGTTAGTCTCTTTTTAGCTTCAGTTTACTGTTGTAGAATTTTTTCCTCCTGGTTCAATGTGCAGTGGGCTGTTCTATAGGATTGTTATAGGGCAGTGATCCTGGAGTTTTCTTTTACCAACATTCTTCCTCCATCTCAGCTTTATTAAATTTTAATTGACAAAGTTTATATATTTAGTACAATGTGACGATTTAATATACATTTCAAATGATTATTATAATCACATTGATTAGCATATCCATCACCTGACATAATTACCTTTTTGTGTGCCTGTGGCATGACCAATTAAGATGCACTCTTAGCAATTTCAGGTATATAATACAGCATCTCTTGATATAGACATTAATGTCTATATATGCATGGACACTATTGACGGGCACTTCAGACCACGTTGTTTCATATTTTGGCTGTTGTGAATGATTGCTATAACGAACATGGGAATGCAGATTTCTCATTGAGAAACTGACTCCATTTCCTTTGGATGGATACTCAGAAGTAGAATTGTTAGATCCTAAAGTAGTTTTGTTTTTAATTTTTTGAAGAATCGCCATACTGTTTTCCATAGCAGCTGCACCAGCTGATATTCCCACTGAGAGTTAACGAGGCTGTCTTTTATCCTCATCATTTTAGTTTTTGTTATCGCTTGTCTTTTTTTTTTAAAGATTTATTTATTTGTGCATACAGAACTGGAGTACAGTCCAGAGGCTCAGGGGTGGCGAAAGGCTTCACCAGAGACAGAGTGGGGAGCAGAA